>NW_022170249.1:15705013-15806476 GCF_008802855.1 Photinus pyralis | reverse complement strand
CAAACCTAATCTCTTCTGTTCCCCCTAAGAAGTGGTTTCAGAGTAATTGGTTAGCCCGCGTCATTTTGACCGAGGGTCTTTGATTCCAGAGAGTGTGATTGAAGCAAAAGCTCCAATGTCTCCTTTGCGGTCTCTGTATAACCCCCCTCAATTTTCTTCAAGGAACCGATTCTACCTTCTGTTCGTTTTTGTAAGCTTCTTTGGAGGATGGTACCTTCTGGAATTTGTTCAATTTCCTCGCAGAACATCCTCCACAATTCACGTTTTTTCTTATAGCCCCATTGTATGCGGTGAGTGTAGTTCGGTATGAACTCCACTCCCCCGTGTTTTTTGCTCTATTAAAAAGCTTTCTAGTCTGTTCCCATCGAGGGAGTCCCTTGCACCAACAGGGCACTTTATTCGAGGTTCTCCTGTCTTTTGCGGGCCAGCTTGCCTCATAGTCCCTTTGATGGTCATGCGAAGGTTTGATTCCATGCTGTGTTTGGTTGCCACCAATCGCTGTTTAATTAGCGACGAGCCTCCTTATCTCTAGCATTACCCTATGCCTCACTCACGCTTATTCGCTTAGGCCGTTCCCCTATCCGCCACCTGCGGACGTGCCTGGTGCCCTCGGGATCGGTTTGGTTTAAAAAATACAAAAAATGCCATACATGTTTGTGATCACATGTCAATGCTAAATCTAATCCTTATCTAAAATTAATCTTTACCGCATAATAAATATCTGGTACGTTCTCTTGTTCAAAATATACACACGTCTCTGAATGATAACTAAAATTTTAATCTAACCTAGTATTACTGAAATTATCTGCAAAATTCCAATCAATGAAACACATTAACTTAAATCATTTGTTTGGATTCGATTCTTATTCATACATATATGCAGTACAAATCTGTTTATGGAAATCGTTCTCATAGGTCGATTCCCTTAGGAATATTAAAATTAAACTACTTTATACAAATTTAAAAAAAATGAAAGTAACTTACAGTTATTGACGTGGCGCTTTTCTTCTGGTAACAAGTTGATTCTGCAGGGGAAATTCCGTTTGCTTTAGAAATATGGAAACAGTTCGCATCGATGGTACAGTTGACTTTTTGCACTCCCCTGGCGACGTTATCTTCGTGATGGATGCAAAGTTTGGCGTAAGAAAACTTCGTATGAATCGCGAATCCAAGGAATCCGGCTAAACTTTCTCTATACAAATACTGAGATCGTGAATACGCACCCAGCTAGAATGCCAATGTTTCGCATGTAGCTGTATACAAAATTTTATTTTTCGCACAAGGCCCTGTCTAATTACGTCACTTAACTTTCACGAACTTGCTTTTAAGCTGCCGTTACAGTTAGCGGCTGAAAAAAACTTCTTTGATTATCACAATGAGTCTTACTGTCAGTTTAGTTAATCCCAATTTTTATTTGAAACGCGGTTCTGCGACTCGAAAATGTTCATTTGCGTATACATACTGTACCACTCGTAAATAAAAGGCCTTATTACAAATCAGACTGTTAAAAAGTTTCTCTTCGCTCCGGAATTTTACTGTAATTCATCTATTTCACACGTATAAAATTGCAGATAACCCGTAATCTGTCACAAATCCGAATTTGTTTAAATGTTTCTCCACGACTTATTCGAAGTTTAGGAGATATGGTTTTACCCGAAGTTAAACTGCTAATTCTTTACTACTACTGATTCCGATAGTTTCACTCTAACAATAATAATTAACGTGCGGAAATTGGAACGTGCTCAGTTTAGAATTATCGCAATTATATGAAAATAAACTTCTCACACACCAATAAGATATGCTAACTCTTTGAAAGTCTAACCTCGAAAACCCACTTTACAACTCGGTCTCACTAGCTTTTTATCGAACATGCGCAGTTTGTTATCGCTCTTATACCGAACATACTTTCGTTCACGTTCGCTACGAAGCGATGTGCAAATTTTCCTGTGTTGACCAAAATTCAAATTTGAAAATAAAACTTTTGAAAATGGATTTGGGATATGCGCCCCTACAAGCCCCAATATTTGCGCTATTAGGGCGTTGTATCTAACTTGGTAACATGAAACATATTTTGGTCAATACTCAGAACGGTACATGGATTTACACGACTTACAGTGAATAAACTATTAATTACACTTGATTGGCATAGACATGATTTGATGCCATCTTCAACCAAAGGGCAAGGTGTGGCAGTCGAAACTTTGACTTTTTTTAGACTGAAGCGAAGGTTAGTTTTGTATAGACACAATTACATAGCCACACAGACTTGGTCACCATAGCCACAGATGCCCAATGCTACGCTATATTGCGTAGCTACTGCACAATATGATATTATGTTTTGTATTTTTTTTTGTAAAAATGGTATTTCCGTTAAACAAATAAATAAAGTATACCTGATAATAAATAGCAAATTACATTAGGGTAAAAGGGACCGATTTCGCATGTACCATTAACGGGTTAAATATTTGCACCACAATGGCACGAATTATATCCAAAAATAACTAAATAACGCCGTATATCTTGAAAATAGAAAAAAGCAGGCGCCGCACAATCCTAACAAAAAATGAACTCGTTCCCCTCAGTCTCAATAATAAGTGAATTTCTTAGGACTGGAAAATATGGAAGATTTATGATAAATAAATTTCAGCCAAATAAATCACTTTCTTAACTACAACCAGGCATATTTTCGGATTTTTTTATTGAAATTCAAAAAAATTAAAATTAATAGTCGGACATTACGCATTTATTACTAAGTTTTTAGTGGCCTATTCGATATCTAATTCACATTGTCAAATTACTTCCTTTGAACTGAAAATGGAAGATATATATCTTCTAATATACCCATTAAAGTTTTTTGCCTACATCAATTTAATTACCTAAAACGATGTGTGGTTTCGGAGGTTTAGTTAATTTATGTGGATGAAGTTGGGAAGAGGAAGTCGGTTGCTAGTGACAATTACCAGTGATATTGGTATTTCAGAAATGCTGTCGCAACAACATTTTAATAACTGATACTTGATGGTAGGTAAGTCTAGTGTTACTTTCAGAATTAATAAAAATCACTGTCTATAAAAGTTGTACGTACACGTGAACTTTATAATTTTTTCATTCGCCCAAGGTGCACGAGATTGTTTGAAACGCTATATGAAAGGAATTGTTGGTAGTTGCAATATCCTCTTCCAAATAAACGTTCTTTTCGCAAGCTCTACAATGTGTAAAGTGAAAGTCTTAAATAATTTTAAAGAAGCTGCACTTGACCGCCGTACCCATCTAAATCATTCCCAATTGTAAAAGTTTGGTGACAGCGATTACCAAAGCGCACCCTAATTTAACAATAATTACGGTCCAGTTTGTGCCAGGTACCTCCCATACATTACTCCACATTTCAAAACCATTCATTAGTTTTTATTTTTGAAAGGCGGACTTTTTTCCAACTGCAATAATCATAATTTACGGAGTACATAAAAATATTTGTAAGCGTCAGGTGGTTGAGAAATTGATGTGGTGACTCCAAAATTTGCGAATTAAATATGTCAGATCCTTAACAGTATCCTGTTCAGAAGACACATGATACATAATTACTTTTTTTTCTCTAACTTTTAAATTGGCGTAAATGACACATTTATTTACATGTCTGGGGTAATAAAAAATTCCCGAAAAAATAGGACTCGCGCCAAAGTATTTAGCCGTTAATGTGGGTACTTTTTTGATGATAGTGATAGATGTTTTCATTTACTTATAAGCCCTCATTAATTCCGTTTAGACAGTTATTGGCTTATTTCTTTGAAGTGGATGGTTTTTGTTAAAATTTATTATTTGCGGCAGGGCAATAGAACTATGCATTATATTCATTTTGGACGGCATTGGGAAAATGATGGTACTCGCATAGGGATCAAATTTCCTAATTTATAACACAATGATAGTTTGTTTTAATACAGGCGACATTTTTAAAGTCTTCTTTTACGGTTTAGTTTAATTTATTGTATTCCATGTCTCATTTCCTGGTGGGTGCAAGGGATTCGGCGTGTAACCGAGGTGACATTTCGATTGGAATAATTTCCAAAGTTAAATGTCAGAATATGTAAAATTATTCGCATTGTTTCTGTATGGATGTAGAGAATGGTGGTTTCCTGATCTTGTCGGTTATATTTTTTGCAAGAGCACGTGTTAAATATTGCACATTATGCAAAATCCAGTTTGGACGCCAACGGCAATGCATTCGGCGAATTTGGGTAAATTTCGTTTAATTAATCGATACTTTTAAATGCCAATCTAGCAGCCTTTAGACTTGAGAAAGGTCTATGGAATCGGGCCAACATTATAATCAGTAAGATTTCCTATCATTACTGATAAATCAAGAATCATAATGCCGCTAACGAGAGATTTTAACGTAGCGTCGACGTAAAATTGCAATTAAAAACTATGACGTACCTTTATGGGTTAATTCACCTCAATTTCAAAAGCGGAGCCCAGCTTTTATTATATTTTTAAAAGTTTTAGAACGTGTTTACGTAACGGTGTAACCGTTTTTTACTTCAATTATAATTTTAATTACGAATACGCAGTGTATGTGCTTCAAGATGTACCAGCTAACATTGCCAATTAGCTACCATATCCATAATACTTTAATTAACGCTTGTAAAATTTTAATTCACTAACATCCCACGCACTTATAACAATTAAAATTTTAGATATATGCATGTCGGTCGAACAAAACGATGATGACATACTCCGGTTAGGATGAGATTATTTAATTTTCTAGTATGGATTAAACTGACTGTTGTTAACATCTGCCTTTTCAACTTGACAGGTCAATATCAGAGTGTCTAAGGGTCATACGTTTACTTTTTCTGTTTAATTATGATTGTTATCATCGTAATGCCTTCAACAAAGCATCGTTATCGAACATCAATTTCATTGGCATGTTGCGGGCTCACGATTTTGATTTAATTTTAGTTCAAAGATCACCATCTCAAAAGGGGTACACCGTTGTTTTTCCAATTTGGAGCATTTTGGCGAAAGTGTCTTGAGAACCAGTTCCAAATGTGGGTGTTGCCGTTTGAATCAAACTTGACATCTCGAAGTTACCTGGAATATTTAACTAATTAAATATAAATGTATCCAACGGTGAGACAATACAGAACATTAATTCCTACTGTGATTATGTCTAACATAAAAATTTAAATAATTTAATTTACCTAATTTCGATTAACAAACTTGTATAAATTTAATGTAGGTAATTCATTCAAGGTTACGATCACTAGTGTTATTGACAGTGACATTAAATCCGTATAATTTTATGTATAGAATTCATTTTGTGTATTATTACGTAAATTGCTCGTAATTCCGTTGATTTATAGATTAACGCTTAGGTACGTTTTCTTTTTTTGGTTGTGTAAAAAACTTACATAAAAACGTTGTATAAATTAGAAAAGTCAAGAAGTGGTCCAATTAAAATAAGAAATTTACTACTTCAGTCTGTCCGTGCCGACGCGAAAAATTAAAGTTCAAGGGAGCGTCGTCGGTTTTTGGGGAGTTTCATAAACCTTCTACAATTTATTGCGCCAATTATTGAAGCGAAACAATTAAAAAATAACGGTTAAGTGCCAGACTCTCATGGGAATATACCAATAATTTGTAACAATAACAAAGGGATTTTTTGTAGCAAAAAGGACATGTGGGTGTGGTGCTAAAAGTGATTAAACGAAGGCAAGTTTAAGCTTGTAGTTTCGTGGTGTACAAAAATCAAGAATCACGGATCCATATGTCACAACGAAGACATATGTTAGTGCATGTTGTTTTTATCGGCGATCTTGTAAATTATATGGTTCGTTAATTTGGAGATCTATACTACACGTATACACAAAGCGAATATCTAAAATTACATCTACCTCATTAATAGGAATTAATTAGGACCAAAAGGTTCTGGAAAGTCCTTGAAACTTTAGTTTCTAACGTATATAGTCTATACGCGATTTACATCAGAAATTGCCGTATCACGTGTAAAAGCCACCACCCAGTTTGAAAGCACTTTTGCATTCCTTTAAACTGCGACGAAATGTCAAATTATGGAAAACAACAAATTATCCATTTTTGATTTTATTTTTACTAAATATTTAAAAATGATGACAATTAATAGCCGAGGAGGGTTATTTATTATACAAATAATCCAAGACGAAAAGTTACTTTCTCCTTGTCTTTTTCTCGTCTCCAGGTAATTTTTGGTATCTCGTTTCGATTCACGTGCGCTAGGATTTGCGTAATGGATTATCTAGTGTGGAAAGACATGCTTTTACGCACTTTCACGGTAAGTGCAGACCTTGAAGATTAAGCGCATGAAAGTCCACTAGCTTTATCAGTTCCCTGGGCTCGATCGTATCTCTCGTCTTCCTCTTACACCCTCTCGGATTGCATGCTTGTTCTTATTTGGCGAAGGTTCCTCACTTTTCTCTGCTTCTTGGCTTTCTTACTCATAGCGGGTTTCCCGGCCTCTTTGATTTACGTACTTCGTTTTCTTTGATTTCTTAGGCTTC
This sequence comes from Photinus pyralis, assembly GCF_008802855.1. Classification (NCBI taxonomy): domain Eukaryota; kingdom Metazoa; phylum Arthropoda; class Insecta; order Coleoptera; family Lampyridae; genus Photinus; species Photinus pyralis. Next base: position 15,799,943 of record NW_022170249.1, on the reverse strand, counting down.
TTCGATTTCCTTGCATTTTCCAAATTCTGCGGTATATTCGTAAATCATCTTCTTCGACTTTTTACCCTTTCTGATCTTCGGTTTTTCTAGTTCGGATCTTTTAACTTCTGAGTCTCAACTTGCTTGAACTCTTGATTCTGGATTACGATAGGAGAATGGATTAGGTCCGCACGTACTCAGGCCTCACATTCGGACCCTTTGTACCACCTCCCTGAATATAGTCGTCTGACCCCGCAACGTCACTCAAGCAATCCCACACGTGAGATGAACCTAAGGATGCTGGAAGGGGAAGAGTTACTAATCGTATCCATATCCGGCTAGGATACCCCCAACATGAATACTCTCAGTTGGACTAGAGCGGAACATTCACAAAGTATGTGGTCTGCCGTCTCATAGTCTATGTAACACCCTCTACAAAATGGCGATTCAACCAAATCCATGCGGTGCATGTGATTGTTTATTTAATGTAAAGTGCCCTTTTTGATAGTCCTTTGCAACAACGCACCAGATTACCAGATGGTTCTCTGAAGGCCTCTTTCGCTTGTTGTAGCTGTAGGTGGAAGACCCGACTTTAGGCCATAAAATATCTGTTTTGAGACCAGTCGGACTAACTAATCGGCTTTCCCATTGCCTTTTGTTCCAGCATGACTTTTAACCCATACCAGCTCGAGGGTTTTGCTGTTTGCTATTTGCGCTAGTGAATGGTGACATTCGGAAACCAACCTAGAGGTTAATTTTCGAGCGACCAAGTGCCTGCAGGGCAGCTCTGCTAACACTGGAGATTCTGATAGTTTTGTTCTTTGTAGTCTGCATAAGAACTTTTCTTGTGCTGAGCGTTAGTAATGTCAATTCTCCCTGGAATACAGTAGGGAGTTTGCATAGTGGTTGGGTAATCTGGAAGTTCCGTTCTTAGGAGTAAATACCAGTGCATGTTCCTTCCATTTGTTTTAGATCCGTGAAAGTGAATATGTCCGATTGGGATGCCACTTCTTCATCAAAAAAGGTGTGGTAGTGTTTCCGTAATATGAATTGAGGGGTGAGTGAATCCAATCGCCTTTCTAGGATAGGCAATCGCTTAATTGCCTCGCCGAGAAGAGTGGCCCATGTCACAGTACCTATAATATTCAACAACCCCTTAGTTTTACGACGCAAGAATTCCAGCGAGGATGCTAGTATGGCCTGTTTCCTCACCTGTGGAGGATGTCTGGTGGAGGGAGATAGATTCGTTAAAAAAATTGGAGTTGATTTTGGAGGAGCTCGACAACTCCCTACCTTTCTTTTTCTTGTGAAGAGAACTAGCTCCGTTTTTGTCGGGTTGATGGACAAGAAATGTTCCCTACACCATTCTTCGGTTACTCTGAGAGCTGATTCTCGCATAGTCGCCGAAAATTTGCGGGTTATTAATATGGATGGATTCCGCATATTCCAGCGTATAGCAACCGCTGGCGTTGAGGCGACAGAAGAGGCTATTTACAGTTACACCGAAGTGATAACACCCCACCTTGGGAGCATCCTCTTAGTACAGTGCCTGTATCAAAAGAGTGTGGTCATAATGCTCCATGATGCAGCCATGTTGTTTCCAATTTATCATTGAGTGGTTCAACCGCATTAGTAGATTTTGCTACGGTTACGATATACAGTGTGGAAAACGATGGTGTATACAAGAGGGAATTTTTTTAAAAATATTGATTTATGAAAAAAATTTATTTTACATGATATTTTTTGCTTGCTTTGAAAGTACCAATAACGTTTCAATAATCTAAAATTTATTTATAGAAATCTGGAAAAATAATAAAATTAATTTTTTTATTGAAAGTTATCATTCTAAATTATAATTAAAATAGCGTATTGCTATCAAACCACAAACAATCGAAACGTTATTGGTACTTTCAAAGCAAGCAAAACATATTATGAAGAATAAATTTTTTTTCATAAATCAATATTTAAAAAAATATTCCATCTTGTATACCCCATCGCTTTACACACTGTATAGGGTGAATATGAAAAATTGGACTTTTTGCGATGTCATATCTGACTACCCATGTAAGATACAAAAAAGGTAAAAACTGCCTATTTTAGGTATTTTTACGTAGAATTCAGTGACGTAGTAAAAAAAATTTGGACAACCATTTCTGAGATTGGACCCAAATTTTTTGCAACACCTTGTATTATATGTAAACGTCAATTTTGTGATTACATTAATGTCTCGATTAATGTATTACCCTATATTTATTTACAATTTTTACAAATTTTGAAATGACGTGTACCGTCAGCCATTTTTGTTGATTGGCATCGACTGCTTTAATTACAATGGAGACAATAAACAAAACAAAATCTCCAGAAATCCATGGCCTACTATTTAAAGAAGTAAATAAGTAGATAAGAAGTAAAAATAAGGTTTTTATTGATTCATTGCTAAAATTAAAAAAATAGGGTGTGATACATCAATGTAATCAGAAAAGGGAATGATAAGAAATTGACGTTAAGATATACAGAGTGTTGCATTTACTAAATACCAACTTTGGGTTAAACTTCAGAAACGTTTCGTTTTCACCCTGTAACTCAGAAACAGACGCAGTTAGATTGGTTCTGTTTGTGGTATTATATGTTTCACAAATCCGCAAGTCTATCTTTAAAAACAGCTGAGATACACTGCAGTCTCAACCAAAATCGGACACAAAGGGTACAATTAAATTTTATAATTTACACAAACCGGATCGAGTTCTATTTCTCGACTTCCTCGCCTTTTTCGGTATAATCGCATTTCTTCTGCCTTTTTCAACCTTTGCCACGTCTTCCGCTTCCTTGGCTTTCTCGGATACTTTCCTATGCTCTTTTGGCTCATTCAATTGATTCTTTGGCTACTCAGAATTTTCTCGCGTTGCTGACTTATTTAATTTCATAAGGTTGTAGTTTGTTGTATTTCTTCTAAGAATGTTCGATTCTTCAAGTGTTAATGTCACTGTTTCGCCTTCTTAGGTGTTTTCGGCTGTTTGTGCTGAACCAAAAGTACAAAAGGATCGTCGAGAAAATCTTCCGAGCAAGTCACATATCTGAGATTTGAGAATTAACTCTTAAAAAACTCAGAAAAAGTTTCAATTACTGACCAGATGGGGTGAGGGGTTTTTATCAAACCTTAAAAGTAGAAAAGCGTTAATGCCCTCAGAGAAAAGGTTTAAATTTGTAGATGGACTCAAACGATTGGTAATCATCCCATCCTCGATCACATCTAATTACATTAAAATCGCCATCTGCTGAACGAGGGGCGAGGGGTTTTAATCAACCGTTAAAGTACCAAAAGATTAAGATCTACAGTCAGAAAAAAGGTTTCAATTTGTGATTGAGCTCAAACGATATTTAATCCACTTTCCTGGGTAATAGTCTCAGTTACAACATCCTTGCGTTGCTCGATTCTTTGCTACTCTAACCTTCTTCGATTGGTTAGGTTGCATCTTAGACTTCTTCCAGTTTTCCTTGGTTTCATCAATTTTGACTCATTGGTTGTCCGACTTTCTCATATTGTTTGTTCTTTGATAGGCTTCCCTTTCTTTAAATTGATGTGTATCTTCACATTCCATGGTTCCATGCCTTTCTTCGACTTACACGATGTCTGGTTTATGGATATAGTCCGCCCCTCCCCTGGTTATTTTTTCTTATTTCGTAGTCGTATTAAATTTTATGTGTGAGTTAGAGCACAATTTACTTTAAGTTTGAGCTAATTTGAGACAAGTAACTAACCCAGGGAAGGAAGGTCCAACTTTGGAGTTATGCTCAATGAGGCATAATAGAAGAAGGAAAGTTTTCTATAATTTATGACAACATGAATAATTTGTCCTCGGCTCCTCACTTAAAACCACGCACAACGAGAAGAAAATTCCGGGCGCCTACAAAGTCATTGAAATTAGCATTTTGGGACCCAATCAATAACGTCGCCCACAAAAGTGTAAATTTGTTTATTAATATCTTGAAAAAATTAGGTAAAGTTCGTGTTCACACCGAATTATCCCAATTTGTGAACGCAATTTGCATATAATCTAAAAGCAGCGACAAATACTATCATTATGCGTTGTATATTGTTGAATTTAGGTAATAAATAACGCTTTCTTAAGGCGTACCAGTTGTTTGTTTTGATATATTAAAATACTGGACACTCTTAATTAATATACCTACTACGACAAACAGGTAGTTGCTACTTTCCAACCTTGTATATAATTTGCGTAATAATAGACACAGCTATTATTGCCTTATTTGTAAATGAGAGCAACACGCCTACGTTTTGCTATACTTAATTGTTTGTCTTGTCTTGAGCCGCTGATGATTGTACTTCTCCATAAATTTATCGAATTTCTCACATTCGTGCGCAAACTTGTGCAACGCAATGCAAAGCACGATTGGACAATCAAAATTACAAAAATTACAAATTAATTCAAATAACTAGTTTCTGTAAAAATAGCATTAAAGCTAACCTAGTTAATAAAGCGGATTATTCTCACGATATTGCTTAAGACATTCATTTTTAATTTAAGATAAAAATCTTGGAACGTTCACAATTTATCAAAATCTATCAGTGTCCGTTATAGTGACAGTCTATTATATTCTTTAGAAGATCTGCCGATCTAAACTAAGACAGTATAAAATTAACCAACTCGAGGTATCAATTTAATTTCGCCAAAGTTAACTGTACACGGTGATTGAAAAGTTTTTGAATCGGACTACAATGCAATTTCACCGACCCGCACAGACCTTGCCGTTTAATTGTCCATCAGAAGAAAAGGAAACAATTGCTAACGACATCTTTCATAACCTCAAACGTTACGAAATTTAATTGTAGTTAGACAACTTAATGGCCTATTGACTAAGACCGCATTATACGTTTGTCGGCTAATTACCGGCAATGAAAACGCAAGAAATGAAAATCGGAGGTGCCGTAAATTTACCACCAAAATATCTTCACCTGAAAGATATTTAAATAGGTACGCAATCTATCAACTTTTATTATAGTTGAATGTGTCTTTTTTATAGGTACATTTTATTAGTGTTATTTGCAATAATCTGACCTTAAGGTCGCGTGTACAGTTAAATTCTATGCAGTTGTGCGATGGGCTAAAAATGCGACAAGATAAATATCTTCCAATTTTTTCTCTTCTTTGTACATATCAGCTTTGTTTAGTGAACGTCTTTATTCCAATGATACGAATCTGCACTTGCGTTCATTAATCAGTTACATGCATTCCTGCTAGAAGCGAGTACTGTTACTTCATTATTTCTTTGTAACTCTTTTCTGGACAAAAAGTAAAATGGGATTGATAGACAAATTTCTCTACTGTATAGCTATAGACGATGAAGGTATCTCTGAAACGGTTATATCAGAGAAAAGGTATAATTGTTTACAATAATTATTAAAGTACAGTTCAAAATAGTAATAGATTGCTATATGTTAATTGCGATTTAAAAAATTAAAATAATAATCAAATGTCTGTGCTTTTTCCGAGAAAGATGTACAAAGGCGAATAATTTTTTTCTTAAATGACTCATTTCAGTGTTTAATTAAAATTTAGCAACCAACGATTTAAAAAAAAAGCAAATGAAATTACATAAATGCAAATTTTGTCGTAATGTTTTCAATTTCTGCTTTTTAACTGTTTCCTAGACTCCAATGGCCATCAATCTGTATATCACAACTTCATCGAGCAAACACCTCAAAGTTTCCATTTACAATGCAAAAACGTCCCAAACGATCCTATGAATGCTGCATAGACATTCGTGATTTTAAACAAATTACAAATTAATGCAATCATAAAAGAGTTAATTTTTTTGTGTTATTTTAGTATATATGTACTTATGTATTGGTTAATTATTAATCATTTTTTGGATTAACCTCGTTAACCTCGAAAACAACAATAATATTGAAAGTACCTATAGTAAGTAGACGACTCACTTAAACAAAAAGACCATAAACTAAAGTATAAAATAAGAAAACAGCATTATTTAATATATGATTCGTAATTCAAATGATAATAATTTAATCTGCCAGTACTTTACTCCTGCTTTTCGTTTCCCACCTCTTTACATAGCATGTGCTCTGTATCTTCCTCTCTTTCCACAAATTCTGCATTTCTTTTCTTCTTCTTTTCTCCACTTCGCCTTCTCTCTCTCCTCGTTTCCGCGTCGAAACCTCGCTGTTATCTTTTCTTTATTGTCGCCTAATTATAGAGTGACCCCCATAATACTTTTTAGAGGTGCCCATGCAGAAGGTCTTAAGTTGTTCTATATTATTCCGGTAGCCAGAATGCTCGAAACTGATCTAAGGAAATTTCTATCTCTGCCACAGATGAAAAATTCACCTCAACGCCTCACTGAGCCACGAAAACTTGATATTTTTGTTCCCTCCCTTAGATAGTTCGGAAACCATTCCCTTATCAGATCCTTGTACTGTTTCTTCGTGAGCTCTCGATTTTCACTCTCTGTTACTGTACTGCTAGTTCATCTTCCATTGTTTCCTCCATTTCTCTTCTCCTTTCGACCTCATCCCATTCGTATCAATCTCTTTCATAATATTTGTTCTTTACTACCTTTCTTTTGTGCTTTCACCACTTTCTCTTTCACTATTTTCCTCGTACCTTGCCTCCCTGTGCCTCGATGCTATCCTTATCTGCTCCATGTTTGATTCCTCCTTTAATAATATGTAATTTGGTGTCCTTCCATTTAGACCCAGTGCCCCTGTGTATTCCTCGCAGTTCATCTCCCCCCCCCCCCCATATCTTCGTTTCATAAATCAGCACCCACCGTTTACATCAAAAAGGTATTTTCTTTTTGAATCTCCTCTCTCCTATTTTCCACACCTGTCTCATCGCTAGTTCCCTTATTTGAGCATTTGTCTCATTATTTCGTTGCATCTGGTATCAAATATTTAGATTATCTACTTCCTCTATTCTTTCCTCCATCCAATTAATTCCATTCAGTCTCTTCTCCCTTTCTTCCCCCTTCCCAAATCGTACTATCTTCGATTTTTCGAGATTAATTCCATTCCTTTTCACTCCCAGTACTTCTCCAATATTTCCATCATTTCCTTTCTGTTGCCATTATGGCTGTGTCATCAGCGTATGCGAGAGATCATTATCTTCTTTCTTCCCACTACGATTACTCCACTTTGACCCTGTTTTAATATTGTTTCCATTTCCCAATTAAATAACGTTGGGCTAAGTGGGTAAAAAGATTTAAATACGGTACGGTACGATGTACTCTCGTCATAATCGTCCTTTGTTGTCTGTAACCTGTTTAAATAATTACGGCTAATTATACTTATCCAAATAGTCGGAATGAAATCCCCAAATTGGAGAGTCCAGCAATATTTTCCTTAAACTGCACCACCTTTCCGGTTTCAATCCTGGATTTAAACTTATAGAAAACAAAATCTGCTTATCATGTATGAAATTCCAAAATATTAATTTTCTCTTTCATTTAATACCATCACATATATTCTGTATGGCATAGTCATTATAGCGATTCCCCTATAATTTTCCATACGCTCTTTTGCCTCCTTTGTGAGTCGGCACTATTACTCCTTCCCATTCATCCGGTAGTTCCCCTCCTTTCCATATCTTGTTTATTAGTTTCCTTGGCTTCGTCTTGAAACTATCTGTTGCGAAAATCCAAGCCGTATTTAATCCCTTCCTGTTGGTTTCTTTTTCTTCAGTCAGCACTCTTTAATTGCTGCTTAATCTTTGACTTTATGATTGTTTATTACACAAAGAGAAATTATAAGTGTGCAAAACTAATGATCTACACTTAAATATATATGGGGGTCCTTTTTACACCAAGTTTAAAAATATTAGGGCATCATCAATTAGGAAAATAAATAATTCCCCCTAAGATAGGTACGCCAGGTGATTAATAATTCTTCTTTATACCTGAAATGAAACGTACTCTAGAAAGATAAAAGCTACTTCCACTAAATTTATAATGTTATTTATTTCTATACATAATTACAATAATTTAGTTATATCATAATTAGTGTATTCAATTCAATCCCTAATTAGGTATAGGTTGTCATTAGAAATTAATTTTTATATCTTGCTTATTGGGTGAATATAAAATCACTTGCCAATGAGATTATTTTGAGTAAAATATCCTAAGCACAAACCATTTTACAATCAAGTAAACCACAACTTTGTTTAAATTTATAACATGCGGGGGTTGAATACGATTCCATAGGTTTTTTTTCAAATATCTGAAAGAATAAAAAATAAATTAAATAGCGGCTTGTTTCACTTGTTAGATATGATCTCGGATATGATTAACTAAAGCAATGTCACAAAAGTATGTGAGTGCATAAAAAACCACGTTTGAGATATATTAGAAAGGTTATACAACAAAATTGAAAAAAGTTGGAATTTGTAATTAATGTTGCCGAAGAAGTAGTTTCGGAAAATGGAGCAACAAAATCTTATTCCAGTCTGGCAAAAACAGCTTAATTAAACATTGTGTAGGTCACAACTCTGTTTAGTATAATCAAAAGCTTAAATCCGACACAAATATTTTAATCCATTAAAGTTTCGAAACAAAAATCCTCGTTCATCACTACTATCTGATTGAAAATAAATTGGTAGAGACTGCAACTTTTATTGGTGCCGTCAATCGGAGTGCCCCCTTAAATATGTTACCCCATCGAATCCAATAATGATAATCGGATTATTTGTAATTCAGCCAAGCGATGGCGAACAGTTTATAATTAGGGTATCCCGTCCTACATTAATTTGATATCTTTACCTCTGATCTAAAGACGATTCGAAAACCATTCCGCATTTATAATCAAAATACTTTTTTAGCAGTACGCTTAATTAATCCGTCCGCTATCTTTTCCCATTTTTTTTCTGTTATATTTTTCTTTGTTACTTTCAATATATTTATAGATAGAGAGTCTAAATTATGTTAAGCACCTCTTAAGACTGGTTTTGTAAGAAGAAGAAGGTACATTCTCGTGCAGACATCCAACCTGTTTCGTGATTCCTCAAGCGCAAGTGCAATGGATATTCACATTCCATTAAGGAAAAAAAATGTTTATCGATATTTTGCGGCAAAATTCGAAAATTCGAACGCGTCCCATATATGCAAATTTCACGAGTTTGTAGAAACGCGGCAGTAATGCGTATTTACAACAATGCAGTTACAGATATACAAGTGTCGTCACGCCTCCTTTAAGGGAAACTGTAAGTTCACGGCGGCGTCTTCATTCCCATATTTACATTAAATTATAGAAAGCAGTTATGCCGACCGGTCTTATATGTTACAAAGTCAATGTGGCAGTAAATTTGCAGATATCAGTCAAACTTAGTATTTGCCGGACTAAATGCGTGGGAAAACTATATTTAAATACAATTTCGCCATCGCTTTTGAAATTAACATGAGCTTTTGGTGAAAGGGTAGACCGCTATTTTTATATGTTTGCGACTGTGTTTTTTAAGTCAATTAATTAGGTACCTATCCTATGTGATGAAAAGAGTCGATTCATTGTTAAGAAAATACCGTTATCTTTTCTGTCAGATAAATGCGCCAGTACGTGTCGAACGAATGCTGAAAATAGGGTATGGAATATATGCGTTTTAAGGGAAGACACATTGACTGTTTTTTATTCAAACATTTTTTTGCGTTCTTGAGTTTTCCACTTTTTAAATGACGAACACGAATTTTCATCCTGAATTATCTGAAATGAAAATTATATCTAAAACTATTAAAAGGGTAGTTTACCCTTCAAACGCTGTAATAGGCGGGGATGGACTTGCTTACATGCTGCTCTCAATAGTTACTGCGGTTGGGGCTGGAATCCTATAATTGGGATATCATCAGAATTGCTACCCTCAACATAATTCAATAACTTGAGCACTAGTAAGGAATTTTCTGTGAAATGTTGGAAATTATAATTGTTTCCGTACCTTTGGGTTAATCAACGCGGCAGAACAAATTTATATTGGAAACTGTCCTAATGATCTTTCCCATTATTTTTCTATAAAACTTGTAGAAGGGTTTAAATAAATTTCTTTGGAAGTTTTCCTAGAATTTTAATTAGAATTCCTCTTGAAAGTGCGCTTAGGATTCTTAATCGAGTTCGAAACGGTCTTCGAAGCCTTCTGAAATTAGAAGACCCTGAGAAACCTTTTTAAAAATCTCAGAAAATGTGAATTGATATTTCCATATAGGGCCATTTAAAAATCTTGCAAGTCAAAATTTTTGTAGACGCCTACCTAGCAAACATTTTAGAGAAACCTTTTTTCTGAGAGGTTTTGAAATCTTCCTAGAAATACTCGCCCAAATCTTAATAAAGGTTCCTTTAGTAGATTCTTTGAAGACGTTCTGGAAACTGTAGTACATACATTTTAAAGGATATTTTCGAATCTGAATCTGTAAAACTAAAAAAAATCACAACCTTCAAGATCTAACCACTACAAAGAAAAATAAACATTAAACTGATTTCTAAAGTAGCAAGGGCTTTAGTTTTTTCTTTAACATCGATTGAAAAGTAATTTCCCGCTAATAAATTGGACAAATACATTTACAAGTAAATTTCGGCCTGTAAAATCCAAAATACTGTTAAAACGTCGAAAAAGAACATTTTTTTGGGTCTTTTTATAAGAATTTGTTGTTACTAAGTTTCTATAAAGTCAGAAGAAAAATTTGTCGCTCCACCTTTTTCTTAATGGATGCTTCATAGAGATTATCGCTTTTCACCAGAATTTTCTGTTTTTAGTCCTTAATTAGTTGTAGAAGAAATACGTGTCGTTCCACATTTTTTTTAGATCTATGCGTTTTTCGACCTTTCCTATTTCAGGCGTTTCACGTCATATTTCCGGGAAAGATTACATCACATTCGCCTTCGTTCTTTATCGCCGAATCTTTCATGGCGCCTCGATGTCTATCGAGATTTCTGGAATGTTCGCTACACTGTCCCGCTTTTAAAACTATTGCATGTCGCAACACAGACGACGGTTGTAGCGGAGACACAGTCCCAAGCAACTTTTGTTCTATAACGCGAACTCCTCTAGGGTTAAATCAACAGATCAATGTTTCCACCCCGGTTCTCTGGAATACCACCTCCACTAGATTGCGCACGATGCACCAGTTCAACTTATCGAGACCACGTCCGATCTTCGGAATTGCCAGCTGTGTAACGCCATGAGTCTAATTGTCGTTTCAAGTGCTGTAGCGCATTCCAAAAGTCTTCGTAACTAGGCTTATCACAAGATCGGTCTTTTGTTACCAGACCGTCCCTGCTCCTTTAGGAAACACGCTTTACCCACCTCGAAGTACCCTACTCTTCTAGGATAGTTAAGCACCCGAGCCGTAACTAAAGCTTGTTTGAGATCTTCAAAAGCCCGCTTGCATCTATCATCCCATTTGAAATCTCTGTGTTTCTCAGTTAACTTGGTCAACGGCTTTGCAATATCGGCAAATCCACGAACAAATCGCCGGTAGTACGTGCACAGGCCCAAAAAACTTTCCACCATTTTTGTACTGCACGAATTTGGTCGGGAACCACTGTCACTCCATTCCACCCTCGATTCCACCAGATGACCAAGATATTTCACTTCTTTTTGGAAAAGGTTGCACCTCATAAACACGTCTTCAAGATTCTGGAGGTGTCCTTTTAGTCCAGGGATTAGAGGATTTTAACTTGCAACTCATTTTGCATATCATAGACAGTTATCTGGTGGTTAAGAATCTAAGCTTTTGACCTCCCACCCCCTGTGTTTCCCCCGTCCCACCCTTAAAACCAAAGAAACCAACTCTCACACGGTTCGGAGGCTTTTTTGCGGGAAGATTGTGGCACGTCAAGTAGATCCTGTGTTATTACAGATAACACATCACTCGTTTTCATAGTTCATCAATTTTAGTTTTCATTTCATTTTCTGTTCCCCGTAACTTTAATTGTGAGATGGGGCCTTATGTTCACAATGTGCTCCCTTTGGAAAGTTTCTCTGGATCCAGCGATTATAAGATTAGGTGAGCTTATATTGGATGGCGGAGGAAGAAATTGGAGGAAGGTTGCAGCATTGGGTGAACTGGAGGAGCACATAGGGTTTCTGATTTTCCTGATTGGAAGAATACAAAAGAATCACAGAGGATAGAGGATACATAGAACAGGAAATAAATGAATTCGAGAATAATTATTAGGAAGTGAACATATAATTATCATACAACCCCATTTGGAGTTCAACAAAGATTGGACACCAAAATTGAATTCGAGAATGCTTGGGATACATCCCAACTAGTGTGAAAAAAAGCCACAAGCATTTTCTAAAGGAACTATCAAAATTCCATTGCCTTTTAACGAGTATGTGTGGTTTATTAGAGGCATCATGACGTTAAATCCAATGGATTTGTGTCGCTCTTGAGTGGGTCACTGAATTGCATGTTGTCTCCAAATCTATACTTGCGTTTTATTACGTTTACCTATAACAAAATTATAAACGAATTTCCCATTACAATAATTGTTATTTTTGGCATTGTGCCAATTTTGATCAAAACCCATTCAAAAATCAGGTAGGTCTAAGTAAACCCAAATGTTTATTGTTTTCCTAATTGAACGAGATTAGGGTATACACTCAAGTCGTATGTAATTTACAAAGCACACGCACATCTGGCAGATACGTAAATATTTGAAGATTCTGTACGTATTTTTTTAATAGACTATGAATAATATTGATATATTTAGAAGTTAATTTCCGTTGAAAATTAGAATAATTGAAAATTGATGTTTTTTTAAACAACCGCAATTGATCATTTGTAAACAAATGTGACCGACATTATAGCTTTCTATAAAAGATCAATAAAGCGAATTGCAGGCAATAACTATTGCCGAAGCGCACCCCCGTTTTCCCCACCTCAACGCGCACCGCTACCGCTTTTATGCATTTATAAACTCATTTACATTTTACAATTATTTACAACTTAAACGATTTTTCGAAGCCTTTTTAATGTGAAAACAAAAGTTACGCCAATTTCAACGAACCGCCTATTAAACCGTCGAGTATTTTGCACCACCCGTCGATCGGTCTAGACGAACCCGACTGTTCGGTTCCCATCCAATTAAGGCCACCTGATATTTAGTTTATTGTCGGAACCTGATTTTACCCACCTTACTTTTTGAAGGATCTCCGTTTTTCTGACGTTAAGGACGATCGCGACGAGAAGCGATAAATTTTTCTCCCAATTGACTTGTCAGATATCTTCGTCCGGTAATCTAAGTGCATTTGAATTACCCTTAAAAAGTTTGTACACTATGCAGTGAGTGTTTTAAGATTAATAATAACTCTTGATGTACGCTTTCACGTCCGTAATTATTATGCGATGAAGAGGCCTCTTCCGCTTTTGAGACGATCTTTATTTGTGACAGTTACTAGATGTAAATATCCGGGTACAGGAATATTCTTGAATTTCCCTTTTCTTTTCAATGATTCTTTTAGGTCGCTTTGACTCCGACGACATTTTTTACTTCGTTTAGTTTTATAGAGGGTGGCACATCGAAAACGAAACTGGGCTATATTTTTAACATTGAAATACGCTCGAAGCAGTCAATTTTATGTTCAAGGGGCATCTTTTACGATAAAACTCACTAATTTCTTCACCTGTCGACGCTAGGGGTGCAATCAGTAAAAGTCTTCGATTGGTTTATATTCGGACGATCAATTTGTTTCAAAAATAATCTAGAATGTAGAAAAAATTGAAGGAATAAGATAACAACACTTGCATAACCGAGTTGAGCTGTTGAAACCATAGGTGAACGTATCAGAAGGGTAGGTAAATCGATTTCTTCTTCACTTCGGTTGTATTCTGAACAGGCGTGCAATATCTCTTCATTGTGGGAACTAAACACTATGCGGGTCACTCTGTAATTGGGCGTAAGCCTGTTGAGGACCTAGAACAAGAGGGAAAATAAATAAATAAACCATGAAATCTCAAAACAACTTCATATTCTAAAAATGAAAACCTCTCTAATGATGCGATGTGTTAATTTGCTATAGATTATGCAATGTTCTTATGGTCGATGCCATGTAAGAAAGTCCTGCAATTATTTCAAAACGCAGAGAAAACCGTATCTAATAAATAGGAAAATGCCAAGGGGTAAACAGTTGAGCAAAAATATGTACTACACCAGAATTGCAAAAGTGTAACAAAATTTAGATTTCCAAAACTGCAAAATAACTCCAATGAATTCCAAAAAATTTCATTGACTCCCAAGGAATTTCATTAATTTCCAGTACTTTCTAAATTCCAATGAATTCCAGTGAGTTGATATATGTTGATATATAAAGCTGCTAAAAAGAACTGATATTTACTTATGTGCCTATATTATGATGATTTATTTTTTTCATAACGTTTGCCATGATATCTTTAATCTTAGGCAAGCTACAGCTTATCGATTGTGGTGCAACACAACTACATCTTAAACGGGGATTAACCCTGAGCTCAGCTAAGGTAAGACAATACTGGTGGAACCAAGTTGAAAACCTACAAACTAAAAAATGTAAAAATGGCACTTGGTGAGTGTTGAAGTGATACTTCTTTCTCGCTCCCAGTCCGTCACTTCCTGTAACGTAAATATAATTACATGATTATTTATTTACAATTAACTAACAATAAATTTATAACTCTCTTGAAATAGATTCATTTGTAACAGTAATTATTATTTATCACTCATAATTTACAAAATAACACGAACTCAAGCTTATGTAGCAAACGCCTCGAAGGCTTGCGAACGCTCCCAAAGATTCTAGAATGTTGTCGAAACACGTCATATTTTTCAGAAAGAATGGCGCCGCCCTCTGTGAAAGAAATTTTCAACTAAAAAGTGGACGACTTGGATCTCAATTGAACGTCTTACTTCTCCTCTACCACTTTAATAAATTGCGACGTTCTCCACGAAGGCTAAAGAGCAGCTCGAGTCCCCTTCTCATCTCTTAGTTGGTATTTTCAATCTTATGCCTCAAATCCTCGCTACCTCACAAGCTTTTCAAGGTTTCTAGGTTTCTTTACAATGATAAAAATACACAAAATTACGCTTTAAACGTGTAGTGTATATTGGCCAATTTCAAAATCACATCGACGATAATCCCTTCTCTGAATTACCCAGTACGTTTTTAACGCCCACCAATGGCGGAATGGTTATGGAGGTGGTCATTGATTTCCTTCCCACCATTACTAAACGGCTTTTAGGGATGTGGCTGAATCTTAATTTTGCTGAACTAGCATTTTCTCATCGCTTGATTTTCAATTAGCGGAGTTGCAAAAGTCACCAAAGAAGATTAATTTACAGAGTGTAATATAAAACCAGACCCTGACTAATGATTTGGTACAATTAGCCCATTATTAAATGTGGCGCCCGAGTATACGCCTCTCTAGAGCAATTCATGCATGATTTAGAGTTTTATCACAACCCACTATTTCTTTAAACTTTTGAAAATCTGTGGACTCAATCCATGAGAGAATTAATATTTTGATGCAACTGTTGCAACTTGGTTAAAATCAATTCTTCGAACTTGTGAAGGGTATGCCATTTTCGAGCAAAGCGCTGTAGCTGTTGAGAAAAAACCAGGAAGAAGCGCAAATATTTCAATGAAATATATTAAAGCTTTAGTTGATTTGAAAAATATTTGAGACTTAATTAATCAAAATGGGAATCGCACAAAGTTTCGCCAAGAATATTTCCACCCCTATAAAAAGGGCTCTAAATTGCAAATAGTCGGAAATAGTAGCTCTTTTATAATTTTATTAAGGAAATATATAGAAAGGAAGAAACAGCTACCATAGCGAGTGCAATGTACCTAATGCAGCATTCTAGAAATTTATTACTGCGTGCATTTCTTGACCAGATTTACAGCCTTTTTTGTAAGCAAAATTTATAATCTAAATTCGTCGGTAAAATCCGCCTTTGAATTTAGCAAAAAATAGAATTTTGCATATTATTAAATTGGTTACACAAAACCCTCTCTGTGCAAGATTAAAAAAAAACTGAGACTGATCACTGACGAGATAAACAATGAAATTGTGTGAAACTGCCCAAATCTCCATTTTTAAGTCCTCAACACTGCTTTCGGATGCAAATTCATTAGTGCTATTTCATTATAAATAGAGCAAAGCTTTTAATTTTTGTATCCTGGAATTCTATGTGAACTGAGGTAATGTAAATTACCACATACCTTCTCGAACTAATTAAGATCCTCTGTTTTGGTATGCGAACTTTTTAATACATGTGGAATCCGTACAAGTAGAGATTGCCAATGTGAAAACATGACGAGGTCGATATTAATTTCTAACGTTAAAGGGTATAATTAAATGCAACAATTTTCTTTCAATGCACGCATTTCTATCCTATTATATGGGTTCATGTTTATCTATTATTACGTTGGAATATTTATGTAAACGGTTAATGCATAGAAATCGTTGATTTGTATAAAACGTCACGTAAATAGACGGTGATAAAATGTTCTTTACTGTATTTTAAACTCATAATGAGCAAGAAACGAGATATTTTCACAATTTGAATTAATTGTTGGCGACATTACGGTAGCCGACTATTACTTTTAATTAGCTATTTGTCTGTGCGAACAAGAAAGGTCGTAAGATGGATCCGTGTGGAACCTCGTAAATATCAAAAGTAGCGTACTACATACCTACGAATAAATCGCGAAATCGTGATACGAAACAACATACGGCATCTGTGATTTCCGAATTGGCAATATTTTACTCATCGGTATCTTCTTCAGTTGATAACCGTTAGTAGGAAGTAGGTTGTGGCCTCTGACTTTGCGACCCGCTGACCTGTCTCTTTCTGTTGAAGTTATCTTAAATTTTTACACAGGTGAATAGTCTGCCCCCGCTATTCGCGTTACATTAACATTCTGGTAATTTATTACCATTGGATTTACCTTTCATATAACATATTTATATGTTTGCTCGCATGTTTGTCGTTTAGACATGTGCTCATTTGAATTTATAATTAATATTTGTAGTGCCTACTCTAGAAGACCCAAAAATACTTAACGCTACTACTTGTTGGCGAAATAATATTTGGAGGCTCTTGTAGGACCACTTCTAGATAATTACGAAAAAAAGAGGGCAAATGGAGCACACGTTAACTCGAAGTATAAACAACAATTTCAAATATTTAAAGTATCTCCGTCTCGATTTTCGAACTAAAAGTCAATTATATTAAAATTAATTGGACGAAATAACAAAGTAAAACTGCCGAAATAAGAAACACAAACATTTCAAGAATGAAATCGGCATCTTAAAAGATATGTGATCGTGCCTATAACTAATGAAACCCTTTTTTTCTTATTAATTAATTAGCAATGTTATCTATTGTTCTTTGATTATTAATAGACGCATTTGAATGCCTTCGATTTCAAAAAGGCCGTATTCACCATTAGTAATAGGTCCAAAAATGCGGAATGAGTCAGTGCGTTTCGTAACATTTTTTAAACAAACCGGTTAACGTCGAATTTATCTTCCAGATTGCTAATTCTGGCGTACTTAATTAGTACTAATCGATATTTTTATTAGCCTGTTTTTTTTTAAATTCTACGTCAACCTACACTTTCACTGATAACGTATCTTTTTTATTTTCGGCTTTCAAGAGCGAACATAACTTAATTTTGGACACATACACGGATTCATGCAAACAATTTTATAAACAGTTAATCATTAGGTACAAGTTAATTACGAATCGATCAATCAATCAATCACTCGATGATGTGCAAAAATTCATTACAATAAGTGTTAGATTTAGACCGTTATAAATTCATATTTGCCGTTAACGTATAATGGAAGTTGAGAATTACAAATCAATTTCTAATAGTTAAGTGTATACGGCTAAAGAAGTCGATCGATTCGTGTTTAACCATTTTTGGGTAAAACAAACGAAGCGTGTTTAAATAATTATAAGTCAATATAAATGAAAGTAGCGCGTGAGATCACTCTCGTGCTGTGACAAATCTTAATAACCTTTCGAATAAAAACGTTAGCTTCGCGAGGATTATTAAGCGAAGGATCTCTTTGTTAAGAGGATTTATTGCAGTTGTAATTGTGTCTTACTAAATAGTTCGTGTATACGTTCATTACGGTTATGGCCAAAATAATCATTTGATGATGATCGTGTTACGTAATTGAATTTATATTTTTTAAACATCCGTTAACTAATCTGATGTTGTAGACGAAACGTGAGGTTTTTTTGACATTACTCATGGGACAATTATTGTGCAATTATCAGTGGGATGTGTAATTGCGCATTATCTTCTTGGTAAATACCGCGATGGGCAAGCAGAACGGCACCGTAACATCGATTTTCAAGTTATTGCAATGGAACTTACAAAGGGTTGACGATTTTCTCAGATTTGTGCTGTGGTTCGATGTGTAAAATTCTACTTGTAATTTACTTCGTCTTCTTGTGCTGCAGTAGCTTTTTACTTGCCATAACTAAAATGAAATAATAAGAACAAATCCTTACAACCTCTCTAAAAAGGGGAAAAACCTACTCCTAATTTACAAAATATTCCTGCAGAGCAATCGTACCTTTATTCTCTGAAGGTCCTTGCAGCAGGATGGAAATATCTTCCACTATCAAGTTACAGCCAACCGCTGGAAACTGGGTTACATATATTGCCCCTCTCACCTTACCAAATAGATTCACGATTCCCATCGAAGATTTGGAATTAGGGATTTTGTACTGCACCCCAAAATACGTTCGATGTCTTGAATCGATTAGAGGCTAGCTGATGAATCAAGTAAAAGGGTTTTCCCGTTTTCGCCCTAAGGCGAGTAACTTCAGCGCATTTTCCATGAATTGATCAGCACTTACCTTTAAGACCATACCTATGTGCGCTATGTCTATCTTCATAAGTAAAAAATAAAATAAAAATAAAGGTAAAAAAAATAAAATAAGTAAAAAGTTGGCATTTTACAGTCTGCGCTAATGACATTTGTAGTTTTTGATTTTTACTACATGTGATATGTTTTTCTTTACTAAAAGCATCTTTGGTTACATTTTCAAAGAAATATCCATAAATAAGAAAGTTGAAATTGCGCAGCCTGCGCATGCGTAGTTTGATCTTCAAGATTTTCCTTGGTTCAGGTGCCAGAGCTATACGCTACCGAATGCAAAAAGAACGAATTAAATATCTTGAAAAAGTTTACCTGCAAAGCTACGAATGTCCAGGTTTCTTTTTTATTCCCTGCGCATATTCGCACCCTTCAACCTTATCTTATACAATTTTACATTTTAAAATGCTTGGACTATTTGCTACGCTGTAAAATTCTTTATTATATCCGTCTTTTAAGGAGATAAAAAAATTAGGTAATTCAATTTGAAATGGAAAAACGAAAAATTGTAACCCGTTACATTAGGCGGCCTATATCTTAGTGTTACTCTCATTAACAGTTACATTTATTGCTGAATAGTATACTCATACTGTCGCATTTATCATGATTTTCCTTACAAAAATAACGTTCTTCTCAATGTTTTTAAAGAATGTTTGCAAATTTCGTCACCTATTTCAAATTTGTGTTTCAAACGTGATGCATGATGAATTCTCTGTTGGTTTTGATTTACCAGAACCATCAAGAAACATAAATGCAGTTCTGTCACAAAATACCACAAGTAAAAATGACGTTTAACCATGGTTAAAAACTTCCGTACTAATCGATCGAAAAAATAAAAATATGATCTCTCGTCCCATGTAAAAATTTGTGGGTTTACTACCATTAGCACAGAGTTAAAGTTATAAGAATTGTTTTTGAATCAGACTGATTCCCTTGTTTTAACAATCAGTTTTTGGATTTTTGTAAAAACATTTATTTTGATGAGTTTTGGGGGGGGACATCAGATCTTTTAACATTCATAACTAAACAAAATAGTTCTGTTATTTATGCAATGAGTGTATAAATGAGGCGTTTTATTGGTGAGTGAGAAGTTTAGTCCACGAGCGCAGCGAGTGGACTAAATTCGAACGAACCAATAACCGCCGATTTATACATGAATTGCATACAACGTTTTTTCGTCGACTTCACTGGGGTAGGTAATTTTAAATTCACTACTACAAGAAATTACAAACGAGATTATGAGCTACGATTTTTCACTAAATTACAGCTACTGTCGTTGCTATAGTAATGTGTTGTTTTATGCTGTGCCGTCAGTCCTCGTAATCGCAGTGGAAGATTATGTTGCTACTTGCTTGCTCTGCTGCGGAGGCGATTTTAACATTATATCCACTCAAAACAAAAGAAACTTATTGGAACGGTTTCAATCAGTTCGGCAATTGGTGGAATACAATGAATTTGAAAGGAGATATTTCCGAAAATGTCATGTTGACATTTTACCTTGAAAAGGTATGTGAAATTAGAATGTAATTAATTCTTTTGCAACTGTACTAAAGTACGTGTATTATCAGTTAAAGATATGGAAAAGTTCATCTCTGTGGTCGACGTACTCAATGTTGAAGGTAAAGTAACTGAATACCTTAACAATACCTTATCCGAGAAGCTACACAGGATATGCTTTGCTGAGATCGTTGGCGACCATACTGGCTGCTGATCTCACTACATTAAAACCGAGATTAAAATGGTTAGGTGGATGGAAGTTCTCAGCTGTTGCCGAAAGTGAATTGTTATATAAATGTCATTTCCCTTTAATAAAATGGTTGTTATGTATAAGTGGTTGCTAACGATTAATGGTTGCTAACGTATAATGGTTTCTAACCATTAATGACCTTGATTACTACACCCATAACTAAGGTGTAATTTATGCTGTTATCGAGAGGTCGACTTAAAACAACATCTGAATTCCTCTACAACCACTAAGTAAGTGTACTAACGAAGGCGAATCGGTTTCGAGACGAAATGACCGAGGATGAAACGCCGGATACAAAACGGCCAATTCGACTCAAATTTTCAAAAACTTGTAACAAAAATAACAAACGAGCTCGTGGGTCACTGAACATTTAATCAGTTCTTCCTTATGGCCTTTTAAACTGGACGAGATGCTCCAGTAGCAGGGATACCAATGTGCATGCATTTAAAATACTTGCGAGGGTCGCTTCACATAAAATAAAATATTGTAGAGCTACTTACATTATTCATTATTTAATCCTTACCAGAGCTCAAGAAAGCAAATAGCTTCTCCCTAAATTATACAATTTCGGCGTTGTTGTGGAAAACACATTTATTTTTGCCCTGTACCTATGAAAAAGCTTGCTGTGTCACCGCCCCCACGAGAAGCAGATCATTTTTTATGTACTTCGCTATAGTAGTAAACCCTTATACAACAGAGCAGGATAAAAGACGAAGGCAATTAAACAAATTTCTGAGTATATTCCACACTTTACGGTAGAAGTGGTTACCGTAGAGCCAAAATTACCTGTGTGCCCATCTTCAGCTTTATCTCATTCATTAACTCTTCCCAATTTACTGTATTTCTCCCATTTACTTTACATTTACAAACTTTTAATGAAACCAACGCAAGTAGCCTTACCTCCTTACTAATATTGTAAGCAAAAATCGAATTCTGGAATTTTATTTGAAAACCCCTGTGAGGGGTGTTGTAAAATTCCTCCGTTAGATGTCGCCTGCTGCCGTCCTTGAAATCCCTTCTTATATCCCATCTTGTTTTTGCTCCTCCTTGTGCTCTACAAAAGTCTGAATTTGTGTTTCACTGGAACACTTTTTCCCAAGATTACTAACTGACCAGAAGCTATTCCTGTGCATTCCAGACCTGAATCATTTGTATAGCCAGCCATCCAGAGTTTACCTATTCCCCGTCAGTAATAATTAATTACAGCCAATTAGTCGATACGTACTCTAGGTCCAGACGCAACCCCAAGCCGCACATTCACCACACCAGCGGAGAAATAAATTGAATGCCAAATTCTTCAGGTATCAAAGAACACGTTCACATTCACCGAACAGTTTTAAAATTAGTCTGGCAAAATTAGCGGCCAAATTTGGAGGTCTTTTGGCATGATAGTAAGACGGAAACTAACGAAAGCAGAAGATAATTTAATTCTATCTTTCAAAACTGTTTAGTCGTCGAATGTTTGCTTTCGCTTTCTCTCTCGATCTTGTAACGGCTTAATTACATTTACAGGGATTGAAAGTTTCTCGAAATTTAATAGAAATTTTGCGTACTCACTGGAATAATTTACCAATATTCCGCGATATGGAATCGTCAATTTTCCCCTTGTGTACCTAGGGTTTTGGCAGCCAGAAAACGCACTAATTAATCGTCTTTAAACGTCACTTTTGACCACAATGTTTCGTGGTAAAAATTTATTTCAATGTGATCACCCTGATCAAATAACAAAACGAAATTGTTCGCTGACACAAATATCCCACTTTATATTAGTTTTACTCGTGATGGCAACTCGCAATTTGAAAGCACACCCGACAATATCTTCGTCGAATTGGCGACATAGTTTTCCCGTGTCATTCGGCAATTAACTTCAATTTTCGCAATTAATGAATCTTATTCGCTTGCACACTCGCTGTTTATCTGAACGCGCTTCATTCGTAACGTCAATGTTCCGCTCCCGGATCGGATATAAGCTCGGTTTCGGTGGCAGGATCAAAGATTGAAAATAGACGAAACGAAGAAGTAAGATTGCCATGAAAAGAAGCACGAAAGATGACGTTTAGATGGATCCCACAAGGTAGGAAAACGCGTTTCGATACTAACGTGCATCATTATTATCAGATTTAGTATGAAATACTCGTATGTTGCAGCTTATAAGTAAAATAAGGCAGTGAAGTAATCCAGTAATTCCAATTCAGAGATCGACATGTAAATTCGCAAACAAATTCGGTACATGACGAGGTGTATTTGCAAGCGTGTATAAACGGGCCACGATGCACATTCTCCCATGATCACGATTAGAATGAGGGTCTTTCGAATAAAAGCTGCGTTCAATCAGCTGATGATGAAACAATAAAGATAAAGACATGAAGAATAAATGCTCCTGGGAACGGAGGAGCTTGCGGTCGCTACAATGGTCGAGACAATTGCATTGTGGTCAAACCTAATCCGGTTTTATAGCCGCTTCAATTAGTTGAATACAAAACAAGCGGTACTCCATCGTTTATAGGTTACTGTGGTGGTGAATATTAAAAGAATTTTCAAAATACGCCGTGCACCGATAATGAAGAATTTTCTTTGTCACGCCGAAGGTATTGTGTTCTAACGTGGCGTTCAAATCACCAACACTGCGATTGGGAAAGCGAGTAATTTAATATGAATGTCGACGCTATTTTTCTAGGATTGAATTCTATAAACAGTTAAGCTTCAAGTTCATTCTCACGAATGCAACTCCATGAATGACGTCGACGTTTATTAATACATTTAGCAAAATGGATTTAACGATTGAAATCGGCGCACAGTTCATTATTATTCAACAAGAATCGCTCATGCAGATATGTCTATCCAAAATTTTCTAGACGTACGTCGCATAAATTAAAAGTGCTTTCATAATCCTCCAGTGACGATGTGTCAAAATTTTAATCCAGTTACGTCTTTCCAAACAAATTATGACCATCACTTTTACACCGACGCTACTTCAAAGCTCAATTTGAGGAAAATATGTTCGTGAGATACAACGCTTTTACGGCATTACGTTATTTAAAACTGTGGACAGCGATTCGTTGCGGTTACCATCAAATCCTTTACAAATTGCATTCTTAGATTTATTGATTGTGAAAGCTCAACAAAGAAAATTTATTAACTTTGGCGTCACACTTACTTCAAAAGATTATATTCTTTATCTTACGTCGTAGACGTTAATTGCGACCACAATTAGGAGAATAGTCTTGAAAGACTGTTAATCTAATATACGAAAAAAATAAAATTTTAATTTGGCGTACAATTCCCGATTAGATTTTAGTATTCAGGAAACGTGAAATTAGCTTCATTTCAATTTAATTCGGGATTTGTTTTTGGAGCAGGAAGTTTAATTAATGTTTATGGTTACTAAATTCTTTAAAGTTCATTTTCGACTAGTAAAATTGTTTTACTGCCAAGTCGAACTCGGATCATTTTGAAATTGGTCTCGTCTTCATTAGTATTTGATGTAACTCATTATTACGGCCGTTTTGTTCAATTTGTCCATGAAATTTCATTGTTGCCAACTGCTGTTTGGTGTGAAAATTGATAATCTGAAACCTGAAAGTATTTATGATGAAGGGTAATTCGCTACTATTTCGCCCCCACTAGAAAACCCGATCGTACTTTTGCGACATGGCACACTTGATTCTCCCCCTCCCCTTCTCCTTGTAAACCCCCCCCCCCTCCTACTCTGCTTAGTTCAGTTTATACACGAACTCGAAAGAAATTCACGTTCAGTAATATCTCCTTCGAAAAACTTAATTCTGGGTTGTCCATTCCTGTAAAGAGCGTGTACAACTGAATAAAGGCTGTATACAATGGAATGCTTGCTATGCTTTGTATAACAGGCACGTTGAAGAATATCGACACGAATGATTAACGTGTTTATTGAAAAATACAAATAAAATAAATTGATACAAAAGCTGGTTTTGGTGATCGATACGGCACATGTACTAGAAATTGGAGTAATTGCGTAAGGAATATGAGTGAAAGGACTTACTTGTTCTTTGGAGTAGGTTAAATAAACAAACAAAGGCGATAGACGATGGTGACAAGATCGCTACCTGGTTAATTAAACGACAAATGCGATGTTTTGTAACGACAGCTTTCACAGCGTTGTACAAATAAGTTTGACGAAAATAGCATGCTGCTTCTTAACAGACACGTTCATTACTATTGATGGTTGTACGGCGACATCTTGTAACTCGTCGTTTCCTTACTTACTCGATGGCGCGCAACGAAAGGAGAAATACTTGTCTTGCCTGGAAATGTCTCCTCTTTGTATGGCCACCAAACAAATTCTGAAACTATCGTTCAAGTAGAGTTTTGCTCGCTTGCTGTTCAGAATTACAATTATTAACCGTTTGAAAAAACTACTGTCAGAGAATATTTGCGCAAATTGAAAATTCAGACAGCAAAGTTCCAAATCTACATTTCCGTGGTCTACCTTTCCTGAATTATTGTCGCTGTAAGGAGGATTGTTTCCAATGTATGAACATCGTCATCTGCAAGAGGACCGTCGTATATGAGGTACCGTTATTCTATTTATGAAGAATCAAAGGTCTAAATCATCAGAATTTACAAATTATTTTGTAATTGATGTAAGGAAAATTTCAATTATGTACTTTCTTTAAGAGATCAACTTATGGTAATTGAAGCCGTTTTGCCATTTTGAAACCCACTAGAATTGGATTTGTTAGAGAATAGGATAAATCAGTTTATGATTTAAAGTTACTTCGTTCAAATTTCAATAGACAAAACTTCCAATTTAGTGGAGCTTTCATATTAAGTAAGGGGTAATTCACAAAGACCGTGGACCGTGGGTTTGAAATAAAATTTGGTTAGTATTTATATGTAACACCCTGTATAATTAAAGGTACATTTAACTGCATTGTATTTGTTATTTATACAGGGTGCCTATTATGAATGGAATACAGTATATATCTCGGTATACTTAACGACTGTATCAAATTTTGTTTATATAAAAGTTATTTAACATTTTATTTCCCATAATAAGGCAGCATTCAGTTGTTTTTATTTCAGAAAACAAATGAGTAACGAAAAACAATTTATTTTTTTTATATGGCAGTGCACCTTTGCATTAGGCTCATTTGATAGAAGTATATAAGGAAATTTTTCAAAAAAATGAGACAAGACAAAATGAAATTAGCCATAAAATTTTTTTCATCGTAATAAGGGTTCAAAATATTTTTATTATTAACTGCAAGACAGTGAACTAACCTATCACGGAAAGGTTGAATTGAATGTCTGAGTATTCTGGAAGAAATTGCTGAAGCAATTATTGCTAATTTCGTGTTGCCTTCAAGGTTTAATAAGAAACGTAGGTACACGTTCATTTGTCTTATTTTGATGTAGGATATCTAGATTAATGTTGTTGATATAATTATAATAATTTTTTTTTAAAACTTGCTTTTAATTGGGTACTAACATGTTACATCGTCGAAAAGAGAAAAAAAATCTGTATCAAATGAGGCCAATGAAAGAGTGCATTCCTATATTTAAAAAAATACAGTTGTTTTTTGTTACTTCTTTTATTTGTCTTATTATGGGAAATAAAATGTTAAACAACTTTCGTATTAAAAAATTTTGTACACAGTCGATATTTATCGAGATATATACTATACTCCACACATAATAAGCACTCTGTATATGTTATATATGTATTATATACCAGGTGATTCATTTATCTTGAGACGATTTAATAACTAGTTGGGATCATATTTTTTTGTTTCATACAAAAGTTGTATAATTCTAAGGGGGTTAATCGGTAGCCACCTTGAGGTTGACCTTATACGTGGACGTAGGGGGTTGAATGTTACATGTGTCATGTTTGGGGGTGTAAAGCGTGAATCTAAATAGTAGTACATATCTAACCTATTGTTACGTTAATTGGTCGATCAAAGCAATTGATAAATAAGACACTTTCCGATAGTAACATTTCCGATTTATCATTTGTGGAAAGCAGGATGATACATCACTGCAATTAAATCAATGCTGTGGGAAGTTGAGGCGACCCTTAGTTCAAAAGATTACCTTATATTTTCAGTATGGAGTACAAATAAATTGGGCGATAAAGGAAAACGAAAAGTTTCTTTTTTTGTGGGAGATAAGTGACGGTTTTGGACTATCTTGTTAGGTTGTTAGGTAAATCATCTGTATGTCTAGTAATACCACTATAAACCACCTCTGCTCTGTAAAAAAACACACATTTTAAGTTTTGTAAGTAGCGCCTTTTAAGAAACTACTTTTTGAAACTCTCGTCAAAGTTAAGTTTTCCCCAAAAAACAAGTACCACAGAACAAAGTATTAATAACAAGCTATAAAAACGTCAGCAAGGCAATTTAGTAACTTACCACCGACTACACTTGCAATGCAAAAAACTACGTAACCACCATTACGTTTTAGATTTACGTTATGACGACAGGTAGGATAAAAGTAAGAGAGTTAATTTTTAAATCGTTGCACTTAACTCATCAATAATTCATGAGACAGTTTACAGTCAGGTTTCGCTAATGCATACTGACACACACACACACACACACTCGTTTCCATTCGATCCTTTTCCCATTTACCTAAACGCGACGAAGAAAAAAAAATTCCCGTAGACCACCAAACCAATATTCGTCTACTGGGTTTCACGCGAGACGGGGCTAAGTAATTAATATCTAAGATCCGTCTTGTATCAATGACTTGTTTTTTTACACCGAATTGTCCGCATTTGACCATTTTCATGGTCTGCATAAATAATTTTAACAAGCTCAATTGATATTCAACAAAATTTGAAACAATAGCTAATAAATTGTAATTAAGCGATAAACGCTCGTTACCAACTTTCACACACTTACTCAGACATTATTAACCGTGAACTTGTCATTTTTAATGGAAAAAACGGGTCGAAACTCTAAAATTAAACTTCTAATTGACCGAATGAGTTCACATCAAACGTTCGACGGAAAGCATATTTCTTCAATGACGACCCCCATTACTTCGGGGATGTCGATAATTTACACGTTCCATTGAATCATTAAGACATTGTTTTAGTTGTTTCTGAAAAAAATTATCTTTCTGGTACCACCCGCATTTATCTCAAGTGTGTAAAATGGCAACGTCTGGCTCGGCTTCTGTTGCACGGATTTAGTTTATCAAATGTTCATTCCGAATTGGGGTTATCCTTTTCACACTCCGACAATTTTAAATAAGGGTGCTTGGTCTGCGTTTATGTGCGTTAGTGGGTAGCTACATTGTGGGTTGGTGGTTGTAATTTTTAGATAATTTCCAAAACAGGAAATGTAGCAGAGACGTTCCCTTCCGTTTTTGATTACAATCAGCCGTATGATGACATTCTGAAGAGTTTCGATGCTATTTTATCGATTTCCGTGGCGTTTACGCTTCTTCTGTGAAATAGACGGAATGATTAAATGTTTTGATGGGCGATAAGTTGATAGATGAGTGGTATTTGATGCGCAGTTTACCTAGCAGGGTGGCTAAAAGTGGAATGCGAATTTGTCAACGTGACTGGAATGAGTAATTCGCGGTATGGTGACTATATATCTTAGTTTTTACGTCGATTACCTACCTTTTCTGTGACGACCTACCAACCCGTTTACGGTTTTCTTTTTATTTAAACAGATACCTTCTTAGCATGCGGCAATTCAGTGAACGATCTCCAGCTAACCATAGATTACGATGAAGGGCGAAATTAGAAAATCCTTATCCCGATCATTTCATTCATTTGGTGTGAGTGGTTTTAGTTTGAAACCTTCGTTTTATACTAAACACTGACTTGGAATTGGCTTAATTACTATTAAATCCAGTCTAC
Source organism: Photinus pyralis (assembly GCF_008802855.1). NCBI lineage: Eukaryota > Metazoa > Arthropoda > Insecta > Coleoptera > Lampyridae > Photinus > Photinus pyralis. The sequence continues at coordinate 15,771,465 of NW_022170249.1, read as the reverse complement.
CAGTTAGCATTGGGTGCAAAATCTATCTTTAACTGGATGCGGCAAGTAACATTTGCATCTTTGTACAAATTCAACCTAATAAAATCGTTTTAACTCCACTTTTCATTACATTGTTCGTGATTTAGAATATTTATGTAACTCATTCAACGAATATAAATTAAAATTTCAACCCTTATCTCGTGATCGATTTATAATTAATCCAACACCTGGTACAGTTTCCTGTTCAACAGATTTACACACCTCTGGATGCTAAATAAAACTTAACCCAGACAAAAGAATGATATCAACTTTAACGGATTATGATCATATATAAAAAATATACATTCACGGACAAAATTTCCGTGGGTCGACCTCTTCAGGAATGGTAAATTGACCTTGCGCACACATTTTTTAACAACATTTTTACAGAATGCAAAAAAATCAAATAATATACATTTATTGATGAGTTAAAATTTTCTCCAGATTACAGTCGATTTTATCCCTGATTTTATCCTTTTGGTAGCGGGAATTCGGAAAATTGAATGATGGGACGCCTTGTGTAATACAATTGAAGGCTTTGTATCGCCTGGTAAATTTTACTGCTTGTTGAAAGTGACTATTGAGAGACGGTTTACTAGTCAAATCAGGAACAAACTGGGTTTTAGGTTTCTCGAAATTTAATATTTGAAGTTTTGTTTATTCAGTGGAATAATTTACCAATGTTTCGCAATATGGATATGCCAATTTTACCCTTATACACTCAGGGTTTTAACTGTTAGCAAAAGCACTAATACATTGTCTTTAAACTTTTTTCTGGTTGGCGTTTAAATTAGAATCTTATTATCGTCCCGTATAAACAAGATCTTATATTGTATATTATTATACTATATTTGTGCCCTGGACAAAAGGACAAATACTAGTTTGGGATGCCACATGCACTGACACTCTAGCACCATCCCATGTTAATTTATCAAGTAAAACGAGTGGTGCAGTAGCTGAATCTGCGGTAGGTATAAAAATAAGGAAATATAGTTCAATTATAGAACAGAACCATATTTTTATACCTTTTGCAGTAGAGACTTTGGGACCTTGGTGCAGAGAGGCTCGTAATTTTGTGGAGTGTGTAGGAAAACGTATTGCCAGTATTACTAGAGAACCCCGAGCTACCAGTTACTTAAGACAAAAAATAAGTATTGCATACAACGTGGCAATGCAGCAAGTGTAATGGGGACGCTTCCAACTGCGATCCCCATGGAAGAAATTTATTATGAATGTTTGATCTTTAGAAATTTGTAATTTTTCCATTTGTTTAAATAAAATTCCATTTAATCTAAAAAAAGATATCAACACAAATTTGATTAATAAACTTTTATCATAACTTACCCACAAGTAATACACGTAAAAAATTCCCTGCGCCCTGGGCCACAAGTAATCAAACCGAAAATGTTCTCTCGTGCATTAAGAAGGTACCGCATTCGCACTATATTCACAATTGAAAATAAGTCAGCCAGTCTGTCTATTCCACTATACCACAAAGGTCCCTTATAATGGCAACTCGCAGCGAATTTAGTCACATAACAATAATTTCGTTAAATTGGCGGCACAGTTTTCTTTTATAACTAGAAATACTAGCCCCTACGAGCCTGTGTGGCATGACAATCTACGTTGGCGACCAGCATCACTCTGGCCAAATGTAGAAATAAAATAATTCTGCAGCGACCACGAGTCGAACCTGGGCCGCCCGCGTGGCAGCTACAACGATTAGATATGGATGCGGCAATTAACTTCAAATTTTCGCTATAAAAAATCACGTACGATACGCGGCGGTTTAAATCTTCTTTATATCTCGATTATACGAATTCGTCTTGCAAGTTTCAGTTGAAAAATGTTACTCGCACAAGTTACATAGATTCGCTTCAGAAGTTCGGCGAAGAATCCTTCTCTCCCACCCAATTTGCACGTATTGTACGCGCCAAGCAGAAAAGCCACCCCTCGTGCTACGTTAGAGCGTTTTTAGAACAGACAACACTGTGGCTTTTTGCCTCTTATCTGCTTGTACACTCGTTTCTTATCGGAAAGCTGTATTCCCTGGCAAATTTGTAAATTCAAAACCAAATCTTTCCCATCCTAAAGCGACCACCTGTTACATGTCGTGTGACGTAACGGGAACCCCGCCTCTCCCTCCTACACACCCCTATAATGTGAGCATATTTTAAGCGTGCTTGATTTCGGAGGTAATCTCCAAGAATAGTCTTATACCAATATGATGGAATATAGTATAGTATATATCTCGGTAAATAACGACTGAGATCACAATACAACCCAACATATAAACGTGTTCTTCCTGTATATTTATTGCATGGGCCTGAATGCTAAATTCTCTGATTGAGGCGCCTGGAATACCCGTTATTATGGTGTAAGAAGTACATTCAAAAATATAATCAATATTTCACGTTAATTTAATTACTTACGTCGTTAAGTTATTTACAATTAATAAACAATAAATTTACAATAGTGCAACAAGAACTGTTGGAACTCGAAACACAATTCGATCGATATGCTTATAAAGCAAACAAAATTCTTTCTATAATGTTTTGGAGGGTTGAAGGACGCTTCAGAATGTTCTCCAACAAACACATCATATTTTTCGGAAAGATTACGTCACTTCCGCCTTCGTTCTTTATCGCCGATGACTCATTTTTCATGGCGCCTCGATGTCTATCAGGATTTCGCTACAATGTCATGCATGCCTTCCTCCTAGAACTGGCATTGGTATGATGTGTTGTTTATACACGATACAAAAAATACATTGTATCATGGTTTATACATAGGTGGCATAAAATCTGGGCGCATATCAGTATATTTTTATTATGTAATTTAATTGTTATGCATATACTTTAAAAAATTAGGTTTTTTGGTTTATCAAATAATGGATTATCTGATATGGAGTATGTATGTGCATCGATAATAATCGAACTATTTGATAACCGATAATCGATTATGAAATAATCTCTCCGTTTAGTTAAAAAAAATCAATTGATAATCGATTTTTTGCGCTAAACCTATATCTTTCCAAATAGCCCTTTAATACCTTCAATGATAAAAAACAATTAAAAGATAAAATCACAAGTGATATTTTTTTATATTTGAAGTCACTTGCGAAGTTTATATCTATTGCAATGCCTACTCCCAGATTACAAAAAAAATCAACTTTCTTTACTTTGAATAGCTGTGCTCATCATGCAGGTCATACGTGTTGCAACCAAGTAATGAAATAGAAGAGGCACCAAATGGGATCCTTGGGATACTTCTTGATAGTACTCGAAATCGAATTATTTAAAATTGACTCTTTCTACTTAGAAAGGATGTGATAGTCAAAGCTGGAACATAATAAGTTTATATATAATATAGTTTAAAACTCGAAGTCATGTATATTTACGTAAAATTTCATTACTTTAGGAGCATTAACTTTTAGCTGGCATAAACAGCTCGTGCTCGTACACGATACAGAGTTCGATATAATTACAGATAACCAAGATCCGGATCCCTGCTGTGCTATCAGAACTCATAGCAAGTTTCGTGTTTTACAAGTTGTTTTACTATCGTATGGTCAACATCTACCCACATATTTTTTTTGCTTATCTACTTTGTTTTAATTATAAATCAAATCGATAGAGAGTGTAGTGTGCCTATCCCAAAATGGAATTTTTATTACTTATAACCGAGGTATTTCTGATATTCCGAGCAAAGGGGACACTTTAAATTGTTTAAATTAATCGCTTATTGTATATAGGCGGATGTTTTTTGTTAGTTTAACAATAAAGAGGTAGCTTTATTGTCTGCGTTTCTGTTCAATTACTTGAGTCGGTGTAGCAACATTAATCATCCCGTTTCTTGTTTGCTTAATCGAGCGTAAAATGCAATTGAACGCGATTTTAATTAATTTCAATTTTTTCGAGATACTTGCCTCTGGTAAAAAACTGCAAGCTTCTGGATGAGCTAACAAAGAAATCTATATCAAGCGAGACTTAAGTATTCGAGAAATGTTACGCTACTTGCATCTAAGATCCATAAAAAAATTTCTTGCGACTATTTTAGATTGCGGTATTTACAGCACTGTCGATAATTAGGTAAAGTTCCTTCTTAATTAATTTGCCAGTCTGTACCCGCGTGAGACTGAGCTGAAATAATTATTAGCCAGGGCGATCCTAAAATTCTTAATGATTATAGGGTTTGGTTTCGCTAAATTCCTATCAATGATTGTTAGTTTCATTTTCAAAGCTCCTCATTAAAAATGTCCTCGAACTACTACGATACGTGCGCGAAACTTCGTGACAATTACTAATTCTCATGATGAAAAATTGCACTCTAATTATAACAGATTTGTTCCCATGGCTTCATGCGCTATAATTTAGCGATCAGTATATAAAGTAGGCTATGTATTTATTAATTATTGCTTTATCTGAATACTTCTGCACGTTTAAAGCGGTGGCCATATATGAGTAAGTAATAGGTAGGTAACGATTTTACGTGTATAAAAATTTATGTGAATGCACATCATAATGGTTCCGTGCAACTAACACGTACGTCGTGTATATAGACGCTTAAAGGCACCGATTCACGCAAAAATCGGTTTTGTTTTATTTAGGGATCATCACATGTGGCAAAGCAGGTAAAAACGCAAACTCTAATACATTATTAAATTGCAATTTCTGATATGTTCCGAACCAAGTATCAAAACAATAATTAAGTTGAGCTTGTTCATACTTTGAAAATCTGTGATGCAATATGTCGTCTTAATTACACACAATTGAATAAGATATATAGATACAGACAAGTGGTCTCCGATTTGAGCATTTACATATTATGTAAACATTTAAATCGCGTAACAATACCGATTTTGAAAGGATGTTCCATATTGAACCCCGAGGGTCGCTACCGTGACGCTCCGAAAGCTTTAACCAGTCTACCAGGTAGTCAGTCAACAACCCCAACCTACCCAAGGGCGAAAAGCATGAAGTCACTCACCTACATAACAGAACCTTTTCATTTGATTAAACATCCGTGCTCAAATTACACGGTAAAATTAAACACCCTCTAAAAAAATGTAGAAAGTGAAAGGCTTTTGCCATACCACGGAGCGGTGAAAAGGAAGGCTGTTAAGCACTAATAAACAGAAGTTAAATAATATTAAAGTAATACAACCGCTTACTGGGATCAATTTTAAAAACAATCATACGCCGCCTTTTTCGTTTATTCCAATCATTAATCGACTTCTGACATTACCAATGGTAAAAGTTTCTTTCGAATGCTATTTAAGCCGCCCATCGAGAGGATTGATTGATTATTTTATCGAATTTAATAAATGTTCCTATTCGTTATTAGTCGACTTTTCAGTATCCAAATTATCGATAATTTATAACGATCGCCTTTCGGCTATAGAATACAAATTCGCCGAAAGGTAAACGATCTCGTATACTCCAACCCTCATTCAAGAAAAAACACGCAGATCATCAAAATTTGTATAGTACATGAATATTAATTTCGCACGGATTTCCAAGACTGAAAATTTACATAATAGCTTTAAAATAGCAGCTGTATACTCGTCGTGCTTTGGCCTTCTTTCAGCTGTCTGTTGTTATGGGTAATTTCGAAAGACACCAGCGGAGAGTGCGTAACCAAAAATGTAAAAAGAGAAGCATTCGTGGGAAATTTTTATGATCGAGTTTCGCTAATTAAAATCTACGCTCGTTAATTTGAAAATTAAATGACGAGGCATTGTGCTTTCGAAATTTATTAAATTCATCGATGCATTTGAAAACCTTTCAATTGGAGTGATATTGGGAATTGAAATACGTGCAAAATTAATTAAGACTTGCATGTACACGTATTGCAAATTGAATTTCAGTTTGTCGACTAATTAAACTTCGCGGCTATTACAATTTAATTATTGAGTTCGTTTGATTCAGATGCAGTGCTGTGTTTTTGATCAATTTTTAAAGATTCGAGTAAAAAGCGCTGTCGCGATCGCTGATGTGGTATTTTTCTAAAGTAATGGACTAACTTATATACCTACCGGTAGCAAAATACCTCCACGTCCAAAGTCTATTCTTGTGAATCAATTTTTTTTCAAAATAATTTCTATTAAAATACGTGAAGCCGCTTTATCGTCCTATACTGTTACAGAAATAGATTGTTTCTTACGGGCAACAAAAACATAGTTCATTTTAATATTTTCACGCTCTTACAGCGTATAATTTCCAATTTAAAAATCCGTAGCTAATCGAAATTCGATTTATTAGTTACTATGTATTTCTAAAAATAGCCGAACTCGTACTTAATTTACGTCGCGTGATAACATATACATACGGAAATTGCGTATAGATAATGTATTTTGCGGTGACAATGCCGTAGCGGGAAGAAAAAGGGGTGAAGTGCATTACTCACATTTCATTGATGCACGTGTACGAAATTCATTCATTCAAACTCATTCAAAGGTTGTGGATAGGAAACGGAACCAGGGTCAGGATCTCGTTTCCTTACTGCTCTTATGTAAGACTCAATAGGAAACGAGACCAGACTTTCCGGTGTCCCTGAACTTTTATGGTGCATAAAGCACCTTCGAAAAATTTGATTTACTGTATTGTTTGTCTCGTTTTCATCCTTTTGTAGACTGCACCATTAAACGCACTTGTAATCCCTTTGCGCTAATGGATTTTGTGTGCGATTAATTAAACTTAGAAATTTTAAACATATGTACTTAACACCTTCTGCTTACACCTGACTTTAAAACTCTTATCAAAAACACTACGAATCCACAATAAAACGCTTCAACAGTAACGCTATCATCATCAATGGAAATTTGGTGACTTATCTACGTGGCTATGTACGAGTACTTAAGTACATTGAACGTCGATTTCGTTGTAACGATCTTCCTTGATTTAAATGATTTCAGACTAAGGGTGCAGCAGTGTCGCACTTTCCCCACAAATTTCCAAGCAAAGGTTCCTGATAAATATATGACATTACCGGACAAAAAGAAGAATATGACATACTGCAAATATTATCTTTTATGCTGATGTTTTTTTTTTATTTTTGTGTTGTGTTCGTTCATTTTCAAACCAATGTTTCTTCTTATTTTACTAACCTGTTAATAGATATTCCTACCCGCAAATTGCGCTATTCGTTTACATTGGCATTATTCTTTATTCCAGCCCCCCCTACTATTTTAATTGAATATTCGCATTAAATTCTACTAAGACTAGACGACTCAATCTTTTTTACCCCCCTACTGGCCCCACTAGTGGTATTTTAATTGAATGTTGTGATTTTGGTCGTGTTTTTAGGTGGGTTACTACATTATACTGAAGTTCGTTAATTACCGTTACTACTTACATGATTGCCATTTATTAAAATTTGTTTGCTATTTATCATATACAGTGTGTTCGAAATAAAAGGATTACCTCAATTTTCTTTTTAATTGGCGAGATACGAACAATTTGACAAATATAATTTTGTTTGTGAAATTACGATCTCTCCGATCGCATATTGACTCTTCCGGTATCACTTCCGGTTTGACAGGAATTGGGGGGAACTTTTGTTTTCCAAATTCATTGCCTATGTTTTTTAAGAGCAATCAATTTGCTGTACGACAACGTGAAATATACATTTGGTTGATATACAAGAAATGGAGAAATTCGTGATTCAATGTTTAGAAAACCTATTACACCTACTATGCCGTGTGCTGTCAGGATGTGCGGTGTCTGTTGTGTTACATGGGGAGATCGTATCGTGCAAAAGTAAATCTTCAAAACGGAACATTGAACAAGTTGATGTAGGCTTTTCTGTGTAACGCAACATATATACCACGCATCCTGACAGCACACGGCGTGCTATATTTCATAAGTTTTCCAAATCAGAATCAGTATAAAAGAACTTAAAACAATATTTATGGAAAGGCAAAACGATAACCGATGCGTCATCAATAAGAATGTTATCCAATACATAACAAAATTCAACGAAAAACATATGAGGTCGGGTCAGGTAAAAATTTAAATCGTAAATGGACTCCCCCCCCCCTTGTGTTAATGAGTCACGGAAACAGAATTAGTTTTCTTGAGAACCATTCTTTTGAACTCGAACGTGCAACCTATTGGTTTCTGGCTGCGAATTTCCCTTTATTCGTCTTCGTTGGGAGAGGGAATACGTCCGAAGAATTAAATATACGTTAGGAGGCCAGTTTTCTTGGGAGAGAATATTCTAAGCTCGAGCTTTGGTTGGAGAATTTTCCTTAAATGGTTTTTTAAGGGAACGTTTTTTTCTTAAGGCCAATATTCGGTTTCGAATGTCGAGCGAGGATTATGTCTTGGGTGAATTTTCCTGCAATCCCAATTTGTATTTCTTGACGTTGACGTATGAATAGTTTCTAGACATCATGTACATACATACGGAAAGGACATATTTTATTCATATAAACATGAATCCGCAAACACTTCTCTACCGCCTACAGGGTGTTGCAATTTCATGATTAATTAATAAACATATGCAAACTTAAGGTGCGAACTGTTAAAACCGAGGTTAAAACTAATCAAAACAGGAGATTATTCAAATAAAGCCAGGAGCTACTGGACCATTGTATTTCATTTAGCTAACTACGAAAAATGTAGTTTTATTTTTTTCCTCGCAAATCCGGAAGAATTACAAGAGATCAAAAAGTTTCTAAACAAACAATGTACCAGCGGCGGGACGAAAAAGAATTCAGGAGTAGAAAATGGAACATGACCACTGAAAAAATATCAGCCTGCCGATCCTTACTATCATTGACATAACCAATTACGCAAGGCCTTCAGCGAAACATGATCTCAAAAAGTGCAGAAGATATAAAGAAAAAACTTAATAAATCGAGCAATTATAACACTCTGTAAATCGGTAATAAGCGTTTGCGGGCCCTATAATATAAGCCAACCAATTAATTCGTCCCTTCCGTATGTATATCATATTTAAGAACACCCTGTATGTATTTTACCACCAAAATTGTGTAACGGGCCAACATCAAATCATGGTCACTGCACCAAAATTCCATAACGGACCAAGTCCAGTCGAGAAACGACTGCGTAAGTCAAAATCAAAACTCTCTGAAACTAATGGCACATGATCTTCAAGTAACAAACCTGTCTAGTAGTAGGACCTGCGTTGCGTTGTGAAACGAGTTGTTCCGTGCTCGAGCCTGTGTGTGTATCGCTCTAAGGATCGGCCAACCTGCACAACACGCAAGAAATGAGGGGGGAGGGGGGGGGAATGGAGTGGAATTAAAAACGTTAATAACAGAAACAATGAAATTCAAATTTCTTTCATATGGTGAGTTTATACAATCATTATCATTAGTTCAATATCATTAGATCATTATGAAACAGCCTATATAAACAAAGATATGGTTTCGTTGGTTAGCGATGCACAAATGATAGCGAACTAATGATAATGATTGTATAAACCCATCATGAATTACACGAGAATAGCTCTAGGGACATTCACCAAGGGCTCACGGTACGAAGAATATGAATATGGGTAGGGTAGGGCTCAGGCGTCTGCCAATTTGGTCTCATTGTAATATAAAGTTAGGGGTTTCGAGGGCCATTCCATAACAGTTTTCATATAACGTAAAAATTCAAATATCACCGCCGACCCATCGTACATAACAACCATTTAACTGAATTTTAAAAATCGTACTTGAAACATAGCACGTAAACAAAATCTCCCAGACACTATTAGTTATCTACACACCCTGTACATTAATCCTAAATGACAGCTACCTACATCCGTGGAAGCTACTATATGCCATATAATCAAATAATCAATCTAACACCTGAAGTCATAACAAGATGAAATTCAAATTTATTAAGTTAATACCCTGACAAATCGACAAGCTAGTAATACAAAACAATTACACCCTATGCACATTACAGTAATTAGAAAGGAAAAATAAAGGATACATTTACCTACACATACACTGAATGCCATTTACATTCTACTGCCTTGGCTAAAACTTCGCCACGTTCTCTTTTTAGCTCGAGTAAGAAAGCACAATGCGCACTCGCTCGCGAACCTTGGTCCTTGTACAATTTGAATTGCTGCACATTTCCAGTGGCGTAGCATATGTTTTTCTCCTTTACTGAAATGCACAAAAACAGTAACGACAAAATTCAAACACTTTCGGGTATGTTACATCACAAGGTATGATATGATATGATTTTTGGAAAATTTTCTTGTAATAAAATTTACTTCACATTGCATAGTTTTCGAAATGGAATCTTTTCCCAAATTTTCTAACACTAGGTGTGAAGCATTATGCGGGTCACTCTGTAATTGGGCGTAAGCCTGTTGAGGGCCTAGAACAAGAGGGACAATAAATAAATAAAATAAATAAATTGATCTTTATGTTTATAGAGGTGACCCTATCTTGGTACATATATGAATTTTGGAAAACAGACAGACAGACAGACGGGCAGACCGATAGGCAGCAATATAAAATTATAGACGATCTCGAATAAACGGCAAAAGTACTATAACTTTTTTAGTACCTAATAAACGTAGAAACTGTGCGTGCGTCTGTATTAAATTCAGGTACTAAAGAAAAAAATTAAATAAAAAATTGTTAATGAATCAATTGTTCAAATTGTTTTCCATTGGCCTAATTAAATTTGGTTATGTAATATAATATTTTCTTTTACGTTTCTACATATATTTATTTTATTTATTTATTTGGTCTTTATTTTTGAGTGGGCGGGATTTCAGCCAAGGGCTGCACTACCAACCCAACCCACTATACATTTACAAATATCCATGCCCGAACCCGGATTCGAACCAGGGTAACCACCTTAGTAAACTAACAATTAGGGCATCCTAGTATACTATAATCGCTTGTCGTATAAAATTGATCTAAAACGGCCTCCGATGTGCCAATTTTCAGAAATATATTCGCTTTAGTTTTCCAGATAATAATCGACTCGTCGCGGACACCCTGTATACCTTTATAAAACATGAAATAAAAATGCGTGGAGTGTGGAGTGCGAGGTGGAGTGACGAGAACATTGTTAACCGAAAGCTTGTGTTTGCGCTATCAAAAGAATTAAAAAAAATCCCTCCAGGTGGCGAAACTGTTTAATTAAATTCACATGAAAGTACCCTGTGAAAACCCAGCTTCGTACCTGAAGGAAGAAAAACAAGGTTATACCTACATGAAAACTGTCCCTCCAGGTGGCGAAACTGTTTAATTATTCACATGAAAGTACCCTGTGAAAACAGCTTCGTACCTGAAGGAAGAAAAACAAGGTTATACCTACATGAAAACTGTCTTTGAACCCTTAGTTGGAAGTAAGTGTAAATATGGCGTAATTCTTCGGAAATGGAAGACACAATTGTATGAGCCATGGTACGCCGTTGGTGGAGCTTACTATCTGCTGCAAAATTTAATTTACTTGCTGATTTTGTTAGGGCACCGAAAAACGTATATGCACTTCTTTCGCGCATTCAAATATTTATGTTTTTTGAGTAACATATTTGTGTATGATTTTATTTATCATTATTCTGTCTTTAATTGTGCATTGTGGTCAAACAAGTTGCATTTCCTTGAATCCAAACTACGAGTATATAGTGATTTCACTTGCACGAAAAATAAAAAAATAGATATGTTCTTGATTCAATATTTGAAAAGAAGAAACGCATAGATGCATAATAGGAATAAATATGTTTTTAGGAAAAAGTTCGGATTTGCAGAAATCAATTCAGAAGAACTGGTTAACTAAAAGTGTTCTATCTTGAAACGATCTAGAAATTATAATAGGATAGGTATTATAAAAGGAAGTGCCGAAGAGGTTGAGGTTAGGTGTTAAACTCCTTTATCATTTTCATAATCAAGCGTGTATTATTAGGCAATCAACAGAATAGATAATATTTATGACGGCCACAAGCAAGTACGTATATAACAAATAAGTCGGTAGCAAAGATAAACCCAAGTAGCGCAAGTGCCCTAAAGCTCTATTGTAATGATGCTGTCGAACATCTCAACTAAGCCCATAAAATCGTACGATGGATTATGAACGCAACCGTTCGATTACAAAATTAGTGCAACTTAAAAATCGCTTTGGGCTTTTGATAGGGATCGAGGAAAAGAATGCAAATGTGCTGTTAATCTGTTAACATAAATCGATTACGGGCACTTTTTTCTTGTGCACACACGGCACGCTACCTTGGGGATATGAGTGTAATTGAAACGGTATATTACAATTATTTATCAAAAAAAATTACACCTCCCCGAGGATATTGTTCCGATACTGTTAATGTTATAATTAATTGCTTCCAGTTTAAAAGTCCAGTCTCGATTCATCTTTTTGGATGTTTTTGGAAACAAAGTGTGATTTGAATACAAATTTATCGCGCAACAAAGTGTTTAACCAGACAGATTCTGTTTATAAAATTGACAATTTAACATAACTGGTATTCAGTTCATCGATGACAAAAATCTTGAATGGGTCTACCGAAACTTGAACTGTGATGATGTCGCTTCACAATTCTTCGACCTAGAGTCTTCGCACCTGTTCACAAGAAGGACATTGACCAGTTATTATCATACGCAACCCGTCTTTCCAGTTTCTATTTCATTGCATTTTGCTTGTTGCAGTCATTTCTTCCTTTACATTCCGTACCTTAAAAATATTAGTTTAACTTTTTATTAACCTACTTTACGTCGCGAGCATTATTTTTCTTCTTTGTAATGTCGTGACGAAATTTCCGTCACGTGATTAGTTGTGACAAATGTCTAGATTGTAATTTCGCGGTTGCACTTGAAAAGTTGCGAACTGCACTCTCCCACAGTTCCAATTGTTAATAATTGAAGACGCCCACACAAGTGAAATCCGTCGATAACGAAAATTTAAAACAGAAGTTACACCCTACGAATTTACTATGCACTATGCGCATTCAATTAAACGATTTTATTAATTTGGCTTTCAATGTATTTTATTACGTTAATAAATTTTATTTGTGGGAAAGCTATACATCGCGAGTATTTTTTCTTTGTTAAAGTTGACAAGATTCTCAATCACTGTCAAATACGTTTCGCGGAGGGTGGTTAGGTAAGAAATCTTGAAAACTGATGCAGACTGCTGATTTGGATAGGTTGTCGCTAGCACGGCATTTCCCTCGCTATCTTTGATCAGTGTTTTGACTGCATCTTATCCAAAGCTCTTGTTTCACGTTGCTGCATCTCTAATTGACACCCACATTCTTTACGCTGACTTATTGAAATGTGTAGAGAACGACTTTTTGTCGCTTTAATTAACTCTCAAAGACAAGTAGTAACTAATAACAAATCGTAAACAAATTTGATTTTAAACACGGTTTGACGTGCGTAAACGCAAAGTTTTGATTACATCAAAAACCTTCATCCGCACCTATTAATATTTCATTTGTTTCTTTTCATTTCTCAACAACCTCAATCTATTATTATTGTAAGAGGCTATTTTAACAAAAAGTAAGTGAAACGTTTTCTTAGCCTATAATTACCTAAAATGGAATCTGTTTTCACTAATGTTTATATTTTTACAAATACGGTCGGATACCTGTACCTGCCCAAGAAAGAAGCCTTCTTTCAATTACGTGAGAATATTCCTTGCATGGCGTGCTATCTGCTATTACAAAGCAACCGTGAAATGAATAAACATGTATCATTGCATTTCGTAATAAGTTGATTATTGGTCATTCATTAAAATTATGACGGTTATCTATTACAAGCCTGTCGTCGTAGCATAACATGAACCAGAATATTATCAACTTCCTGTAAAGATATTGAAGCGTTGACAAACTTCTAACAGGGATGCATACAACTTCCGCAAATCCTTGCGGTAACCGTGCACGCCGTTATACGGATTCGAGAGCGATTTTATTAATCGGTGCGTATAATTGGGCCGAGATTAAAACGTAATTGGTGTTTAATGCGAAATTAATTATGTTTATACGATTCTAATAACCTGTGTAATCTACTAGCAGTGTCCCTCGAAATTACGTTTTGTAATTTGATAAATTGGAAAATCCTTCCATGCTTTGATTCTTTTAATTATGCCGAATTAATAATTTTATGCCATTTATGTAGTTATTTAATAAATCGCAAATGATTAATGGTGCAAGTTTTCCATTTGAAGATTATGGATATATTAATTGAACTGATTTTCTGTGCTATTCTTTTTACATTCATTTTGGATTGGATTATAAGAAAAATCATAAAATTGGTTGTCTTCCTTAGGCCGCTACCAAAAGAATTTTTAGATTTTAGATTCGTTCTTTTCATATACCACCTACTGCCGTTTTGCATCATCGGTCGTGATGATTTCAGGTAATATAAATTAAATTAATTACAATTTTGGTACAAGAAGAAAACTATGGATGGCATATCATAGGGAATAAAGAAACCACTTATAACTTTATGGACTAGAAATGCTGGTGATATTCTCTAGTGTCAATTATATTCTTTTTAATTTTTTCATGAAAAGTGATGTGGCGGTTCCAGAGAATCTTCATGGTATGGGGGGGGGGGGGGCAAAAGACACATGTAGGTGATGCTGATGTGTTCAGATTTCATGAATTCAAGTCTCCGATGTCCACCATGCCCATACGGCAAATCTTTCATTGGTCTTGTCTATATAGTGCCGGTGTGTTTGTACGTGCACAATAAGCACAATCCGGTTAATCGTTCTTCAGGCATTCTTGTGCGTACCCACGTCTTTAATCCGTACAAAGTGGAGAAAGATCGTTCTGCACTCGCAACACTAACTGGAAGAGTAGCGAGTATAAGTAGCAATGGTCGAATTATGGCGAAGAGATCTACATCACATTACTGTCATGAATGTTATCTTGGTTCTTCTATTTAGTTCGCCAAAATTGTACTTCTCCTCGGAGCGATATTTCCATCTGTGTTTCTTCATATCCCAGTAGCCGATGATATTCTTTGCATATTGTCTTATACCACAATTCGGCCGGCCAATGTGGTGCAGTGGCGTAGAAGTGCGACTGCGGTACCAAGGGAAGGGTGTCGACTGTCGATGGCGGTTCGAATCGGGGTTCGGGCATGGATATCTGTTGATAGAGCAGCCTTGACTGAAACCCCACACGCTTAAACATAGATCCAAAAATAAATAAACAAAATAAATAAATTCCTCACTAATATAATCATTATCAATCTTCACTAATGTCTTTGACATGAGGATGTTTTTTTAGAAAGATAGAAAGTGGGAATGTAATGGAGATACTGTAAATGAAGTTGTTTATAACATTTAAAAATGTGCTTTTTTCCTCTTCGCCAAGCTTTTTTGGGCTCGTCCGAATACAAGTCGTTCGTGATTGTGTGACGTGGCGCTCAGGCCCTGGGTTGTAAATGGGCTAACTGGGTACTGGGTTGTAACCCAGGGCGCCACCAGCCGCACCGTCACTTTACCGGCCGCATCTGTGACATTGCTAAATGTCTATAATGACTCCTGCCATCACTGACAGATTATTATTGATATATAAACATTGAAATTTTGTATTAAAATACGATTTCGGGTAAAATTTATGTAAATTTATTTCTGCCAGTGGGGCATTCCTCTCCTTTGTGGTTCTTGGTGCATTTTGTCTTAAAATCAATACAGATAAATAACCCTATGAAGCTCGGCCACCCCGCCGGTCACTAAGTACAAAAATTAACTATTATAAACATTAGTTACGGGGGCGCCAAGCTAATTGTAGCCCAAGGCGCTAAAAGCAGCCCGGGGCCTGGTGGCGCTACTGTGCGATGGTGTACCTATACCAAACTGTTCGGATACACGTGCATATTCCTGCGTAAACGTACGAATTTCGATTCGTGCGAAAATGCATCCACTGTAAAAGCCTTACAGTGAAGATATTTACGTCGAATTTTTAGCGCATTTTTGAAAAAAATACGCTACTATATTCGATATGGCTGGCTGGCTGTCTGGCTGACATCTCAGCAATTACAATAGCTAGAGACTTCAGTAGATGTGCAGGCTCTAGTCTATTTTGAGTTAGTTTAATCATGAGATAGATAATAATTTTAAACTTCGCTAATAAAATACTGATTGATATTACCAAAAATGCGCTTTCATCGTGCATATGCTGATTTACAACTTGTTTTTATTTTGAAGCTTATAGTAACAGCACCTCAACATAAAAAATGACACCAACTGATTACTCCTGCGCCTGACCAGCGGCTGGTAAAATTAAAACCAATTCCCTTTATATCATTTGTTAGAAACAACACTTAGACTTAGGGTTTTTAGTGTTAGATTCCTTACGTAGCAACCTGGTACTTATATTTAAAAGAGAGTGTGCGCATAGTTTGCTCGTGCACAGGGCAACTTTTGATTCATTAAGATATTCGCATGCAATATTACTCCTCATTACACCTCAAACAATAGTAAAGTCGTTACCAACAATATGTTTCGTATGCATTGCACGCGAATTGGCGAGTAAACCTTTTTTTATTGCACTATTTCTGTCAAATTTTAACTGCAGATACTCTCAAATAGCGCTATACTCGAACCAATGTCGTTTTTCGCATTGCTTTAAAATTTGAACCGTGTTTCTAATAAACGCAAACATCGCATCGCAAAATTTTGCTGTGGCTACTTGGCTAGCACAGATAGCACCTGCGCATGCGCGTTCTGTCCAAATACGTTTAAGCTCTTTCTTTTATATGTGTAACAAATTTGGTTCCAATCGGTTCAGCAGTTTAGTCGGAAATGAGATTACAGATGGACCGACAGACAGACCGACATCATCGAGATTTTGTTGGATTCGAATTCCTGATGCTTCATAATGTGTATTTCCGTAAAAATGTGAGGCGTCATTATTTACCCCAATGCAATGGTAAAAATCAGATGTGCGCATGCGCAGACTACGCCATGTCAACTTTAAGACACATCTTCGAAATTTTAACCTTCAAGTACAAAAAAGCGCAATAGTAAAAATGAAATGCGCCGTGCGGAAACTGCTCAATGTCAACTCCTTAGTTATTGCTTGTAGGTATATTTTTTTTGAAATTTTAAGATGCATTTAGTAAAGGTTTACATATCTCATATTGTAAACATCAGGTTTACGTTTACGCTCAGGTTTACGTGTTAAAAATTACACTTTTTGGATGAGCTAGCGTTGGACGCACTGTTGGGATGCTTTGCTATGATTGGCGACTTTTTGTCTTACGTTTTCTCGTTTCTTTTTTTTGCGGTATGAACACGACAAGAAGTTCGTACGAAAAAAACAAGACGAAATGAGATAACAAGACTTTTTTCCCCATGAAGATAAGAGGTCGAGGAGGAGGGTAATAGTTATGCACGTTTTACTTACAAAAACAGCATCTCAAGAAATAATTCGAGGGGGAGGCCCCCTTTTATACAGCGAAATTTGATGGCCGTTTGGCACACCTTCAAGGTATAGGGTACCTACTGCAAAAAATTCCAGGACTCTAGGACCATTCCCCTAGGAGTACCTAGTTCAAAACGGTAGAAGTGGGTCCGGACAGACGGACAAAACGCAAACAATAACCCATTTTTTTTAATTCTTAAAAAATGCTTATACCCTTTTTTTGTTTCATGGACTTTATAAAAAAACTGGATTTGTCATTGACTATGGGACAAATAGTGCTTGAAAGACCTTGCAATTAACACCTTCTTTGAATAGGCGTCAGAGATCAATGCTGCTATGTACCAAAACTAATAGAATTGCTTAGCTATAACACTAACTAATATTGACCCAGAATATGGAGATGGATGTAAATACAAAAAAAATATGCGAGATTACCAGACGATAACCATGACTACGTGGTAGCCCGAAACAATACAAACTCCTTGTTTTTGAGCCAATTGAAAACAACATGCTTAGAGTTTCTAAAATGCATTCATAAACAAATAGATTCAAAAAATATTTGCAAAAACACAGTGAAATTACAATTTCCAACTTCGAAAAAGAGACCTAAAGATATTAGGTTTGGTTGGGTGAGAATGAGGGTGCTACCCGTAAGTTGATAGTACTATTTTTCTGGTATATTAGTGAATTTGGTTCTTAGAATTAATCTTTTACGAAATTTATATGGTTGGTTTGTTCCTTTCGTTGTTGCTTAATCTGCCAAACTACTGATTCAGTTCCTACTCGTTTCCTGGTCTTCTCTTTCCCTATCCTGCCTCCGTGGGCCCATTTCTTCATAATTTCTGTCATTTTGGTTCCTCCTAGGTGGATTCAGTTCAGATAATTTTGATTTTCTAATTTCGTTCCATAATTTTGTCTAGTGTCTCTTCTACCCTGTGTTTCTCGGTTTCAGTTATCTTACTGATTATTTCTTCTAAAAGTTGGATTGTCTTCTTGTATCCTTTCTAGCCTGTTGACCAGATTCTGGACTGCCGTTTCTCCTATCCAGTACCATACGTGGTCCACGTATCTTCCCCTTATTATTGTTCCATTGATTGCTTGTCAGTTGCGACCAAGATTGACATCGTCTTCCAATAGCTCCATTACACTGTTGGTCAGCGGTCTCGAAATTCTTCAAATAATTTTCTAACGCTTTCATAACATTTATAAGATGGCAATTTCTAAGATTGCCTTTGATGGTATAGTCCGTTTTCTGAAGATTTGGAAAACATTTAAATGAGGAACTTTGAATGTACCTTGCAATTAAAAACGTACAGTATACTAAAATACATAGAACATAGAATGCATTGCCTGTAAGTGCCCACAAGTCATAAGGTGAGTCAATAAACGTAAAGAAACAACACTGTGTTTCCAGTGGAGATAGAGTTCGCTGCTTAGTTACAAATGTTGACCGCTTTTAATTAGATATAAATCTGTATTTTAATTACCTACCTTTAAAAAATTGAAAAGAAAATAAAGTTACAGATATATCTTGAATTTAGCAAAAACGTTCCCCAATTTGTTGCATTTTGAAAAACAGTAGAAGTTAGTTTTTCGAGTAATTTGCAGGAATAGAGGCATATGTTTTATTATCAAAATAGACATTTTAGGCTACAGTTCATTTTGCTAAGGTATGATAGGTAAAAGGCAAATAACCCAAAAAATTTACCTTGATGTCAATGTTCAAAGTGAAAACCTAAAAATCGAAAAACATCACTTGAACATACCAATTTCTCGCATCAGATTAAACAGTTTGCTTACTTGGCGAGTCAAATTTATTATCATTATGTTTATCTGATTATATATCCTGGCCCCCCGTCAATTCGCGCTACAATGAATATGGCCCACAAAACAGACACATATTTGATAACCGAACATAATCTTTACCAAACTTCCGATTTAGTTAGAAGTATGTACAGATATCCCCCATGACGACGTCCGTCATCGACTTTGATCTACATACAAGAAATGACATACTCAAAAGATACCTAAACTATGGACACAGCTGTTAGTCGTACGTAAAAAGCGAGCTTTGTATCCCATCCCTCATATCTGGAGAATAAATATCAGATCGAACGACTATTTTTCCTACCTATGAAATATGAAGATAATGTTTCTGCAACAATAGCCAATATTGTGTAATCGTGCCTACTTTGTTCTTGAAGAGTTATTTATTCACCGAGTTGTCATTGTGGGTTTAAATCTCACGATATTTAACAACCCATTCAGAGAGAATAACGCTTCGGCTGAATACATAATACATGAAGATCATCGGACAATATAACTAAAATCCACTTTGAACGAATTACCCTGTCGTCTTCTAACATTTATTGCTAAATCGCATAGTTTCAGTATTTTATTATTAATAATATGTCATTTACAATCGATAAGGTACGACGATGTATTAACGTAAAAACATTTTACATAAATTTACTATTTATTGAAGTTGGCGACAGAGATTGAAGGTTATAAATTACTATAATGGGATGATTAAGCGATTTCATTTGCATAAACTTCCTATAAATAATGGAAGTGTGCTGTAGGCCCGTTTTGTTAGTAAATTAATAAATATAATTATTTACGAAAAAATCCCGAGATTTCGCCCACGTTCGCGTTAGATTGGATTAGGAAAATGCCCGCCTTTCATTTGCCTTTTTCATAATCTTAATTTTAAGGAAACTGAATTTATCGTGTGAGCAAATGTCGTGACTAGGCGGTTTTAGTTAACACAGGTTAAATGTGGTATATTAAATAGCACTGTTACTTCTGACGTGATCTGCTAACATCCTCGTTTTTCTTCGACATTTTTGAGGTAATGCTCAAGTTTATATTCTTGTGCTAACAGCGAACCGTTAAGATTTTGTTTACCGACGATGGGTCAAGATGTGCGGAATTCACAATTGCAAATTAAGCTCGAGAGGTACACGAATTTAATTTCTGTTGGTTGTTTCGCTTGGAAGGGTTAGTTTTGCAATAAAACAAAACGTGAAATATTGGAGTGAACGCCATAAAACAGCAAGAAGGGCATTTAATTTTCTGTCGTCGTGGGGGTTCATTCTTATGCTTTTTCGCGTCGTGTTAAAATGTTGCCTTCGCTTATTAACTTCTTTTGTTGTCTAACAATTACCTGGTAATTATTAAATATTTTTCAGTTTTAGCTCTAACGTTTCGTACCGTTTGCGGCAGCACGAAGTTATAAAAGGTTCGCTTTTAAACATTTTCAAGCGTCAAAACGTCATTTCTAATACGAAATGGCCTACCGGAGCTGAAGGATGGCGAGCTTTATGAATATTTATGTATGCTTGCGCAACATGTAAAGTAGTTTAATTTTTAACGAGCTTGTAAATGGATTTCTTCAGATCGAACCATTGTAAAATTAAGCCGAAAAATTGACGAACAATAAAAAAGATTAATTTCCCAATCACACCTCGCCACTGCCTTGCTAACATAATCAATATTTATGTAATACTTCCTTTTCCAACGAAGATTTCACAAACGTGACTCATAATATCTCACACATCCATTAGTTATAGAAATTTAAAATAATTTCAGCAAATTTATTAGTGGGTAGTGAAATACTATGAAATTCTTGCATAGTAATATGCCGGTCCACACGCCGCCCGTCTTCGTCGATTGCATAATTGAATATATTTTATTATTGTTTCAGAGATCCTTCACGCTCATCCTTCAGGCTGTGGACCATAGCAATTTTACATTACCAAGTAAGTATCGTTTTATTACCGAAATTCGTTTTGTCCTTGCCTTAAGTCAAATAAAGAGAGAAGGTTATAATTAGGGCGTCGAGCTTCCAACTTGGTCAAAATGTTATACACCCCTCGGGACAAACGTGCCTTGTTAATAAAGCTCATTCCCATCAGCATCACATTCAACCTACTGTTTATGATTCATAATACCATATAGAATTAAACTCTGTCATCAATTTTTTAAGACATCATTTGTACTATAATTGCAATATATCTTATTGTTAGGGTATTGTGCAAGTGATTCTTTTAATTTATCCCACCAACTCATTTCATGTATACTTGGGTGGCGTTAACGTGCAGTACATTTGATAATTCCGTATTCGTATAACCATTGAATAATGGTATAACGATTTGATTTGATTTGATGTAGCTCGATATTTCAGATTTCACGAAGGATGGATTCTATTTTAATGTTTTCATCTTCATGTTTTTATTTTGGATGCACCATGTTTTACAGTGTAAAGTTACTGTCCCTAATTTTTATTGTATACTACCATTGAATAAAGAATCAGATTTATTATTCAATGGTACTACCACACACACTATCCAAAATAAGAGATGAATTCAGCGCTACATAAGGTCCAGAATTTGGAGTCAAATGTTTTTTCTCAGTCTCGGAAGTTGGAGCAGCAAGTGAGAACTCAAAAATTGTTCTTTGAGTTTTTGGAGACGAGGTGACGCTGTTAGTATAGTCTCTATCAAGTCCGCTGAAGTCTAAACAAACATTCTCTCTAAATAAACCAATAGTTCCAAATGTTTCCTGTGGGAAATACGTCCCCTAATTTGCGACTCGTCTTTAATTTTTTCGTAATACATACAAGGAACTATACCTACGTAATTGATTTCAAATTTCTTCCTTCACGATGGTGTACTTATTTTTAGACGGAGTGTAAAAAATGTTGATAGGGTCTTTGAACAAGAAAAACGTCAGTGAGAACTCCCAAAGACATACAATATTTTAAAATACCTTATAAACTTTATTGACACTAATTAAGGGGAAAGTTTAAATAATTTCGATTCTACTCAGAGGAAACCTGCAGTGATCATTGGATGGCGAAATTTAAGATAAGTCTCAGTGAACCTGAAATTATTTGAATTTTCACATCCTGAACATTTTTACTCTAACGAACCTCTCAATGGGACTTTGTCGTTCTGTATCACTACTAGTCACCTAGTTTAAGCTTTTTCGTTGTGGTTTCTTTCTTATACGGTGTAGTACAGCCCAGCGATCAGTGTCTCCGATCACCACATCTATCTGCCTCCCCCTAAAAAGTTCTACTAGAATCCGCGTTACCTTATGTTCCATTTATAAGGAGAATGGGGAGAATTCCATCTCCCCCGGCTGATTTATAAGGCTTGTGGCAGCCTATTGCCCAGCGGACCCTGTTTGGGGTGAATATAATTATATGGCCACTAAGACCGTTGTCAAATTTTTTTCGCAGGACAGGGGTTCGCATTTAGAGCTGAAAAGTTTCTCTAGTTGAGCCCGTGTGTTCCCTGTTTGGTTCCATTATGGTTACCAACGGATTGTTCATCTCTTTTGAGAAGACTTCCGTAGGCTATGGGAATTTCTTCTGTCGTCGGACAGACTCTTTCCCAAGACGCTCTTTTTGGCTTTCGAGTCGCTTTACTGTACTCGGAGAGGGACGTTCTATATTCATCCAGAAACCCAATGCGCTTGGCTTTGTTAAAAATTTAAAAATTATTATGGTTCCACCGCCCTCCTGCAGAGTTCTGAGGTGTTACTTTTCAAGAACTCCTCGTACAGTGCCAAATATGTTGTACGAGGATCTTGGTATGAATGTTTCTCTATCTTTATACTAAAGCAGATTTGTGGTGTGATAGAGAGGACTCATCAGAGGGGATGGAGGATCCCATTATTCTACCTGCCAGAAAAGAGGAAAAGGTATTAATATCTAGGAATTTATATCCGTGCTGACCCAGTGGAGGTGATGATAGTTGGCTTCATATAAGAAGATGTGGCGGCACTGCTGCCTCACTTTCCCCCGGGAAGTATGCCGAAGCACACGCTATTTTGGCAACACCGGTGTTCATTGGCGCTTCGACCACCATAGCGACTAGGTCTTTTCTTTGGTGAACCTTGTGGTGGCCGCTATCGCCATGTGCAGGTTCATCCTTACGTCCCCCGGGATGGTGATGTAAATAAGGAGGGACGACCCTTATCTTGACCCTGTCGGTGTATTTCACTTGGGCTTGCTCGTCTAGTTGAGGCAGTTGTTTTCTCCGATGCCTATTGGAGCTACCTTGGTGGGTTCTGCTTTGAATGTTCCACCAGAGCCTTCTTTAGGCTTTAAGGGCCCAGTCCATTCATTTCCCTTCACCTCCTCCCTGACAAATTATTCAGTCCAGTGAAATCGGCCTTAGTAATACATAATTCCGTGTACAATGGCAAACGGTCACCAAACGGCATTCACGATAAAGAAGAATCCTAATGTTGACTTTAAATTTTATTAATTTGGAAGACATAGTGGTCTCGATTAACTCTCGACAATTCCAAAGAATTAACTAAACAAATTTTAATTAACATAATTGACATAATTCTTGTTCACATATAGAAAAATCTGACATGAAAACTCTATCTGCCGCATTTTGGATTCAATTACACACAGCTCATTAATTGACCAAGACACAAATTTATTCCGCCACATTGTCTGCCCTATTTAATGGATTGACCACTTCCACCATAAAATAATCTCCTTCTTTATGAATTTTCAAATAACTCGCCAACCACAATTGACTTGACATGAATAACGCCAGCTTCGGCAGGTCTCACTTACGCCGAGAAACGCGCACATCATCTTAAAACACCCGCATCTTTTTACCAGAACCACATAACAATAAAACTTCTTATCGCAAATGGTCAGATATCCCCATTTCTATCACGAAAAATTCGAGCAGATCTGTCTTACTTCTAGCATCCTATTGAACAATTTACAAAAGTGATTAAATTAAAATCGAAAATTAGACATATACACAAATTAAACCAATATTGGGAGTACAAATTCAAACGAAACGATCACACTTTATGTTTATTCGTAAAAACCCTCCAGATTTACTTTACAAAATTGAAATATTTCACATACAGAGTGCCCCAACCTTATTGAAGGTGCGAATACCAAATTAGCGTTTGTGTAACGTAGTTTACACAACAATAAAATAGGTCTCTGAACTTTTCTTTCGAATTAATAACAATTAAATGTACAGAGTGTTCAGACATTCATACCAAATTCCTTAAAAATTCAAAAGGGTAGTTTGTAATTACGTCTCTATATATGTATAAGAAAGCTATTGTAGGATTATTATTCGCTTTAATTTAACAAAACCATCAAGCTAATAAATGGTACTCTGCTGCAAAAAAAAACAAATAAATTTCACGTTTAAAACTATGGTAAATATTCCGAATGTGCGGAAACTCGTCTAAGAAAGATTGCGCATTATGCTTCGTGGTATTCTTCATAGATTGCTACCGAATATGTCTTTACCAAAACTTAACAGGCCCAAGTTATTAGAAGCAACCCATGAAGTGAGACAGTTTTTTCCTATCTTCTTCTACAGTTTTGGCCCGATTGTTTTCAAATTGGTGTCGTCGAAAAGATCTTGTAAACGCGCACAGCTCATGCGTGAATTTTGTTTTTTTTTTCTATGGGCGAAATTAACCACTTTTTGCAAGGCACACATCTTCGGGGAGTAATCAACCTTGGGCGCTGAAAAGTTTCTTAGAACTCGAATCGCGGTCTCTCTTTCTCCTGTCGCCAAGTCGCTCGAGCTATGGAGAAGTTCCCCAAAAATTAAGTAGTATTTTGTGAAGCGTCAAAATTGGCTAATAAAATACTGGCCTGCCACACAAAATGCGCTGAAATCCCTTAGATTTCACACGAGGACTTTTTTATATTTTCACCATTCTTCAATATCAAATTTATGCATTCAGTTGAACAGTATCAAAAAATCTGTATCTGTTCAAGTAACGAAATCGGCAAATTTCGGTTTTTCTGGAAGTAATCGGGATTTTCTGGTTTTCTTTAAAGCATGATAATGAATCTTTAAATGTGCATCTTTTCTCTAGTTTGACAATCATTGTATCTTCTATGGTTTCGGAGATCCCCTTATCGGGACACAGTGGTCAGTGTGTATGTCGTAGCCTTTTAGTAAAATCCGTCGTTTCACTCCTATGATGATTTCATGAAACTGTGGCACAGTGTACTTTCTAGGGCCAAGCGATTGGGTTCCCTTCCCCATCGTGATCAATAATACATGGTGTCCCTTATCGATCTAGAAGAGGAGGAGAAACTAACCCACACGTCAAATTGTCAGGGTTTCACTAAATCACTAGGATTTTCGTGAAATGACGGATTTCACTAAAACATATACAAATTTGCACAAATTTATTCGGATCATAGGATTTCCCAGATAAAAATCGACTCGGCTAACCGCCGTTGAACACCATTTGTCGCTAGAAAATGGGCAATGAAACGAAGCATTTTGAGAAATGCTGAGTGGGTCAATTTATGATGACGAATTGATGAACAAACCTGGGGACCGAAAAACTTTTTTGTGATGGCACACCTTGACCTCACGGAAATTTTTTTTTCTTAGCTACGAGTAATCCTGGCGCACACGGAAGTTATACTACCTAAACGTATTGTAACGGAAATGTGCAAGGACAACTGCACACATTGTTCTAAAATAGAAGACAAGATTGGCCATCTGCGACGAACAACTGTAGAGAGTGAGAAATGGAAGCCAAGTGAAATCAAAACGGCCCAAGAAAACGACCCAAGTATAAAAACTGTTCTGAATTGGATGCGCCACGGTAAAAGACCAGGCTGGCAAGACATTAGTGCCACAAGTCCTGAAGTAAAGAGTTATTGGGGCCAATGGAATAGCCTGACTCTGAAAGACAACCTGTTGTATAGGACCCTTGAAAGTGAAGATGGCACCGAATCGACGCTGCAATTAGTAGTACCTAGAAGCAAAGTGTCGGAAGTATTGCGAAAATTGCATGACGGCGCTTCCGGAGGACACTTTGGTATTACGAAAACGTTGCAAAGGGTACGTGAGCGATTCTATTGGGTCAACCGTAAAGAAGATGTCCGGCGATGGTGTCAAAAATGTGAGTTATGTGCTACTGGAAACGGACCAGTTTCCAAGAAGAAGGCACCCATGAGGCAGTATAACGTTGGTAGTCCGATGGAACGAGTTGCTATCGATATCGCAGGACCGTTTCCCGAGACAGATGGCGGAAATAAATATATCCTAGTCGCTATGGATTATTTCACAAAGTGGACTGAAGCTTACGCCATTCCAAACCAAGAGGCAGCAACAGTTGCAGAAGTGTTGGTAAAGGAGTTCTTTACACGTTTTGGTGTTCCTATAGAAATCCATTCAGACCAAGGAAGGAACTTTGAATCGGCTTTGTTCCAAGATGTTTGTCGATTGGTAGGAGCCAATAAAACCAGAACAACACCTTTGCATCCTCAGTCAGATGGAATGGTGGAGAGAATGAATCGAACGATGGGTAAATATCTTTCAAAAGTCGTGGCAGAACATCAGAAAAATTGGGACCAGTACCTCCACCTGTTCCTTATGGCATATCGATCAGCCGTCAACGAGACCACGGGTCAGACTCCTGCCTGCCTTATGTTGGGTCGTGAGCTACGCCTTCCATGTGATCTCGAGTTTGGGCGTAAACCCAATGAAGAATATGTCGCAGGTGAAAATTATGTTGACCAACTAAAGGCGAAGATGAACGACATTCACGACTTGGCTAGAAGTCATATTCAGATTGCCAGCGATCGCATGAAAAATCAATACAACCTCCGCTCGCCCAATGAAACTTTTGAAGCTGCAGATCTGGTATGGCTGCACAATCCACAGAGATGAAGAGGTCTTTCTCCCAAGCTACAAAGACAATGGGAAGGTCCGTATGAGGTGATCAAGAAAATAAATGACGTGATATATCGTATCAGAATGAACCACCGGAAACCGAAAGTTGTCCACATTAATCGACTCGCACGATATGCCGGATCCAACAACAACGAAGAAGTTAGAGGTATTCGAGAAGAGGAACGCATCTTTGGGATCGAGCCAAGCTTTAACGATTTTATGTCAAATTACGCCCAGCGGAAGAAAGCTCGATTTGGCGTTACTCAGGAAATTTGTCAAAATATTTTTGAGCTTCCGGTTAACGTTTCCATCGCCCATTGTGTCGCCGAAGACCTTCGCATGGGTAGAGGTATAGCTTCCGTATTCCGGAAAAGATTTGGAAGAATAGACGAGTTGATAAAGCAAAGACCACGAGTGGGTAAAGTACTGCGCTTGGAAGATAGTCAACGCTCTTTGTTCTACTTGGTTTCAAAGAAAACGTCAGAAGGCAAACCCACCTATGAAAACCTCTGGTCTGCTTTAAAAAGCTTAAGGAAACTCATGGCATACTATGACATAAATAGCTTGGCGATCCCGAAGATTGGATGTGGTTTAGATGGGTTGGACTGGAAGATAGTGCGAACCATGATCGAAGTGATTTTTAGAAACACTAGCGTTCGAATTACAGTATGCTGCTTCGACCCACAGGGGACGACCCTCCGCAAAACTGTGGACTGTTACTTTTTCAAGAAAGGTGTTTGTCGAGCAGGCTCTGACTGCAGATTCCGACACGAGGCATTAAAAAGTAATACTAACGCAGTTTCTGAACGAGACGTCCAGAATTAAGAAGGGGGCAGTGTAACGGAAATGCTCCAGACATGACGTCGCCTTTGGCGCTCTGGAATAGGGCTGGGCGATTACGGGTTTGAATAATCGATAATCGATTATGAAAGATAATCGATTACACTGATTAATCGATTAATCAAATAATCGATTAATCAAATAATCATTTAATCAAATAATCGATTAATCAAATAATCGATTAATCACCTAATCGTTTAATCAAAAGTCGATTGTCACATACAAGGAGTGATAAATATCTGTTTGTATGCATTAATACGTTAATTATTTAATAATAAAAATAAAAAATAATTCCATTACTCTTTTCATCAAATCGTTCATTACTAGGCAGATCGATTAATCAATAATCAACAAAGTGTCCCTGGTTCGAATCCGGGTTCGGGCATGGATATTTGCAAATGCATAGTGGGTTGGTTGGTAGAACAGCCTTGGCTGAAACCCTGCCCATTTGAAAATGAAGGTCAAAAATAAAAATAAATAAATAAAAATAAATGATTAGGCAGCTTACTCTCCGATGAGGTGTGCTTTAGTTTTGATGATACAATCTTAATTCATTTTAGCTGCTTAAAGTGACGTTTTAACATCCGCTATAAAATAAAATAATACTTGTGAGCTGTGAGTGCTCCTTTTTGCGTAAACTGATGATCCAGCTAATAATAATCAATTAAAATTTACTTAATAATTGATTAATCAAACAATCGATTAATCAAATAACCGATTAATCAAATAATCGATTAATCAAACAATCGATTAATCAAATCAACGATTAATCAAATAATCGATTAATCAAATAATCGATTAATCGATTAATTTAATAGAATAATCAAACCCGATTATCGATTATCGTTTGATTATAATCGATTAATCGATTTTTTTGCCCAACGCTACTCTGGAATTTTCTACGCGCGCGATAGTAATATTCGAGAATGTTCGGGACTTACATTGCTTGCGTGTATAAATGGTTGCGGACCGAACATCGCGGAGGCTACTACCGAACGAGTACGTAAACATCGAGCGCGGATATAAATTGCGAAGTGTGAGTGATATAAATAATCGATATAAATTGTACGGATTTTATAGTGTTTTAGTTCTGTTTAATAAATATTGATATAAATCGAACCCGAATTTATAAATCACGTTACAGTATTCTACTCCAAGAAGCCCCTAATTTTAAAGCATACGTTGTGAATAAACTTGAACTTTTTAAAACGTTTGGTAAGCGGGGTGTTGTCATTGGATTGGGGGATGTAATTTTATATGTTGCATCATATTTGGTTTACTGGGTGCTATCGAAACGTTTAATTAAACCAAAAAGCTCATTAAAAGTTTAAAGTCAACCCCCCATAGCAATTTGCAAGCATGGCGTTCGGCTCGAAGTCAAACTGATTAAATTTCGCTGGGAATCGATGATTGAAACAGAAACTCCCTAGACGTACCTTAAATCGGAAGCTTTTATACCTCGTATAAACGTACTCCCACGCTTACAGTGATTTTCTTCAATTAATTGTCCTTTAGTTTTTCACACTTATTTGTGATAAGTGCGATTATTAGTTATTGACTTGCGAAGACATTCATATGAAAGTAGTTTGTGACATATGAATTATTACAGACATTTCTCAAGTGTGTTTACATACTTAATAGTCATCCTACACAGTTAAACACTTAAAGGATTTTTAACTATTTTGTTAAACATGTGCTCATTTAACCTTTTTGTTTCAGTTACGAATAATATAATAGAAGAAGCGATATATTCCGGTATAATCGATCCAAGTCCGGAATGGCACACGTTAAACCATCGAGCTTTAAAGGCGCGCATTACTTATAGGGTTAGGGTGAAGTGTGACAACCATTACTACAACGCTACCTGTACGAAATTTTGTCGGCCCCGGAACGATAAGTTTGGACATTATCGATGTGATTCGAACGGTGATAAGGAGTGCATAGAGGGATGGAAAGGAGTGAATTGTGAAATTGGTAAGTACTCTAATTGTATTTGATAACTGAAGAATCATTCATCAATTAACGATGATTCGATATCGAATGGAAAATGTGAATCTTTATGGACATGAACCATGGCGTGTTTTATTCGATGAAACATTTCAAAGAGATAGTTAAATGTATTTAACTGCCTTCTGCCGTAACTGACTGGTACT
Source organism: Photinus pyralis (assembly GCF_008802855.1). Lineage (NCBI taxonomy): Eukaryota > Metazoa > Arthropoda > Insecta > Coleoptera > Lampyridae > Photinus > Photinus pyralis. The sequence continues at coordinate 15,741,377 of NW_022170249.1, read as the reverse complement.
TTGCGTTTTGTAAGCACACAGCATGTAACGTAGCTTATTAGAGCTTACTTTACACCCAGCCGTGTTTACTGCTAACTTAATAGGAGTTTTGCTGCCTCAACATGACACCGATTGACTGCCTATTGGCAATCGATGCGATAATGCACATGCAGACTGCCAATGCACGGCTGTATTTCACTTTTATTAGACAATTAATTTCAAATAGAAATCAAACAAACGTATATCATCCTTGTATATCTGTACAGTTTATACAAGTTTGCTCAGTATTTTCAATTCACTGTCAATTACTCTAGCGAAATTAAGCTAATTAAGGTAAGCACGATGAGAGAAGTAATACTATGAATTTGTTACAGCCGCTTGTAAAACTGGTTGTCATCCAGTACACGGAAGATGTGATAAGCCGGGGGAATGCAAGTGAGTATCTTTAAATATAGGCCATTCGCATTAAAAATATTGCCTACTAAAGAGTCACGATATCCAAACTACCACCCAAGGAGTGGTTAGTGCAAAACTTCATCTAGATATACCTTGATGTACGTTTTGTCTCATTTTTCGTTTTCGTTTTTTGTTACCTTCAAATATTGTTTAGATCCCTTCGTTCTATGGCAGATACGAAGTGTTTGTAAATAAATTTCCGTTATAATTGCATGCTACGCCTACTAAATTTATAATTAAACTAATTCTCGTTAACGTTACTCACGGTTTTTTAAAGATTATAATCGAATTTGTGATTTTAGCTTACGTTATAATTTGCTCGTCCTTCCATTTTTGTACTGAACCTGCATGCCTATACAAACGAGAATTTCTCTAACGGGTTGTTGCCCATTATAATAGTTTACGAAGGAAAATATGAGTTAAATCATATTTAATATTCGAATGTTGCTAGGTTTCTTTATACTATTGATCTTCTACTCTAATATATTATTTCTTTATTTGATCTGCTCTGGATATGCATGGTCAATCTCACTAAGCTTCATATTTTGCACACCATCAGTTGCTTTTCGTCACATTTTTTCTCATTTGTCCAGTATATGCTTAGTTACAAATCAATCTATACCATAATCTATACATTCTTTCTCTAATACAAGGTACACATTAGATGTTAACGACACTTGATTTTGGTGCGAGATCTACATCAGCACACCCCTCTGTGCCCACTGCATCCAATGTAAATTCCATAAGAGCGCCCGCCATAAAAACTATTTGTTTTTCCAAAAACAATTTTTTTAAAGAAATATTTTATAAATTTAGACCTTTATCTACAAAATGTTCGGACTATTTTTTTTTAAAAAGTTTATAGCAACTTAATACCGATTGTTTAAAGATTAGATGTTTCGCACCGATTATTGCGCTAATCTGTTTTATTTTTTTACTCTCGATCAAGACGATTTATGGAATCAGTAAACCGTCAGCTTTTTAGATAAGTTACTTCTAAACATGACCCCAAAAAATGAAATCATAATTTTTGTAAATAAAGTCTGTATCTTGGCGGGCGTTAAATCAACAATTTGAGTGTAACAAGTGGCGCCGCTGCACAGTGTCGGTGGGAACTAACTAAGGACCAAAGCAAGAATATCATCTTATCTCTTGCAGCTATAATCATCTATACACTATAATGTAATAAAGTTGCGCTTAGGTAAAGAAGACTCTTAAGGTTGTAGGTTGTTTGCCCAGAAACAATAAATGAAAAGCTAGTTTGAACTATTTTGAAAGTAAACGATCGAGCGTAGAAAAAAAAACGTACAGAACAATAGAAGGTCTAGTATAGATCTCTGAGAAACACCACTGGTATTTTGAAAAATCAGAGGTATAACGGTTAGTTACATTACAAGGGTTGAAGACCCTTGTTCGTACTAAATAAAATTGATCCTCTACGAGCTGGTAAACACTTTTCTATCACAATTAATTTTACCCACGGCTAGCTCCGTAATGAAATTTACCCAAAATCGTCCTGGAACCTTCATTTTCATGCCTCCTTTCTGTCAGGAAATTTGAGTTTCATGACAGAGGCAAAGCAGACTACGTTTCCTGCCGCTTGTCACTTTATTGGCCTCACCGATCACTTTACCGGCCGCATCGTCACTTTACCGGACGCATTTGTGACATTTCTGATGTCTATAATGACTCCTGTCATCACTGACAGATTGAAATTAATCAAAAGTTTAAATACAAATTGAAATGTTATATTCAAATACGATTGCGGGCAAAAATTTAATACAAAACTCAGTAAAATGACATTACTTAACTCGGAAATTAAAATACTCGGCCCCAAAGGGCCTCGCACTTCAATATTTCCTCGTCAGTAATGTGTCATTTTCCTGACTTTTATGTCAATAACTATTAAATACCCCTTACCTTGTGGAAATTAGGACTTTTATCTCCTTTTTAAGTATTAAAATCGAAACTTTACGCTTTGGTTTGACTGCAAACGAATAGATAAGTAATTGAATCTATTTTTTCTGATAACCCCATCTCTAAAAGTTTTATATGCACAATACGCCCCTGCCAATTTTTTACATATTTCCACACGCCCTTTAGCTAAACACAATTTGAAATGCACAGCAACATTGTAATGAAATAGAAGTTCTCAACTAATGAAGAAATACCCAAATTCCTTTGTATGGGTCCAATTATAATGAACATCCGACCAATACTTTATACAGTTCAAAAAAATTAAAGTACAACAGATATCGTTGGAATCCGTGTTTTCTTTAGGTTATAACTGGTACGGCCCTCCCTTGAAAAAATTTCCCTCCAAGAAAAATGGAAAACTGGATTGCTTGAAGGTGATATAGTTGAACCCTTTTCACACTTGCTCTTGCTTAAAATTGCTTCTGGTTGTATGAACCTCGACCTGATTCATAACTGGCACCAAATTCTCGAAGAAGTAACTCGATTTGTTTGCCAAATTATTAATATTTGAGTTTTTCCGTACGCAAAATGCCATTTTAAATACGATTTAAGCGATTCTCAACTAAAACTGTCCCATCAGTTCTTCGAAGTGAGGTCACTAAACGTTTGTTTAATTTGCCTTTTTAGTTTAACTTTATACGTTCGTTATTTAAAAATTAACTTTGTCCATGGAACAACAAACAACTGAGTTAATATCACCTGCGATGATAACAGTTGAATATGTTTACGCGCTGAACTAAAACGAATGGTCTTTTATTGGAATTTTCTCCACTCTAAAATTGTGTTTTTACTTCCCACGATTCGCACAATTTTATACACGAGCTTAACTAGGCTCTACTCCAATTCAGACCCACAGACGCTTTATAATGGTTCCGCGGGCTATTGCGATCCCTCTTCTCTCTTTAATTTCCTATATGTATGTCGCCCAGTAAGAAATCGAAGCGGAAACAAAGCAAATGCCGCGGCTCTGTGAGCTAATAATCTGCCATATCATTTCCCTACAATCGTCCTCGAAAGATTCAAAACAACCTCGCAGCTATCCGGGGCCGCCGCGCCAACAACGCAAGCTTTTCTAAATACGTTCATCCGCTATAACCAAACACGCGTTCACGTTTCGCATGCAGCGGCACATATGTAACTTTTCCTATACTTAAATACGAATTCGAAAAATTTAAAATTGCAAATAGAGTTTTTTTGATGCATTTTCTATTTTCTTTTATTTGTCGCAGTCAAGCGTCTCCTCCAATGAAGCCACCCTTTTTTAACTAGGAATTTTATCATTAGGTCTATGACAGTTTTACTAAACCCACGCATAAGATCGATAATAAAGTTGAATTACGATTAATGCTCGTCATGGCTGCTGAATAATCTTTCGAAATTTGATTAGCGGCGATAATCTAGTACTAATTAATATGACTTCTGATTTGGCTGTCCGTTCTTCTTTCCCACACTTTAGTACACTGTTGTTTTTTTTGGGAGATGACACTGAATTGGAAAGAGATTTTATTGAAATAGACTGGAATCTCAGTGTTCGAACGCTTTCAAACCACCCTTTCGTCGTGCAGTAGCAATAGTCTAGTCTTGAGTAGTCTTTAAGGTTTTACACTAAATCCAATGTGATTTAACTTTGAGTGTATTAACAAGCGGCAGAAAGTGAGTTCATGATTTTGGACTTTCTGTCCGTCCGTCTGCGTACTTGATGACTCGCGAATGGTTTCGAATTTTCCAATCCTGTTTTCAGTAATAGATCGACAATGGTCAAGGGACTAACTGATTAAATTTCCGTCAATACTCGTCAACCGGAAGTGATATTGTCACTCTTTGTCTCTATATAGGTTCAGTTTATTGTTATAAACATCTTTTTTTTATCTTAACATCAAGCACACACCACAAAGCGAGATGTATCGGTAATTCCATATGAAGTAACTCACTTGTTCCGCCAGAAGTATCACACGCAACACTGTCCTGCTAAAAAGCAGTAATAAAGGGCCAATTTTAAATCACACCAAGCTAACATTTCTACAAAAGTGTATACAATTGGAGCTCACAAGAGAGCTTAACTAGGTAACATTGTCGGATTCTGTACCACACTAGACTAAAATCCGTAGAAGTGGCTGGAATTGAAGATCAAATAAAGGGCAAAAAGTCCCTAGAAAAGTTACTAGAATTGAAGATCAAATAAAGGGCCGAAATGTCCGTCGGAAAGCTACTAGGTAATTCTAGGCGATCCTAATTGCATTAAACAAACACTACTCGAACATCAGGTTAAATGGAGAGCGGAAAAGTTAATAAACAATGTGATTTATTTATTTATTAATAATTATGGGGAATGTCGCTCTGACATTTATAGGTAACAGTATTATACACAAAACGATCGCGAACTCCACTAATAATCACTTCGGCATCGATGTTGGAACTGCTACTAAACACGCTTAAATTTTCTTGTGTATGAAACGGAAGGTTTCTAGAAACAATCACGGAATATTCTCGAAGAGTCTTGGGGATCCTTATTACATGGAGAAATAAATGGAATGGCAGTAAAGAGAAAATGGATTAAAAAAAAACGATAATTGAACTGACAATGTGTGGGAGTATAAGAATAACGAGAGGGTAACAAGTCAAGAGCTACATATTTTTGTTTTTTTTGTGTCATATTTTTATTGATTATTTAAGTTCGTATGTTTTTGACAGGGGGGTTTGCCTAAAATGGCGAGATTATAACTAAAAATCACGTTGAAATTGTAGCAGAGATTCAAAGTAATGTTTCTTGGTTATACATCAATAGCTTTCCCTTATGGTGAACCACTTTCATCATGCAACGTAAAAACTTTGCATACTTTTCCCTCGTAACGGACAAGAACTAAAATGGAAAATATCCGCGTAGTCCATAAACGGATCGAAATTTAAATACGCGATTAAGTTAATTGAAACCTCTAACGTATCTAATAAAGGACAAAATTGTCAATTATAAATTTATATCCCATTAGCTTATATGTTACAGCGAATTGAATTCCAGAATAAAAATTCGTAAGGCAGCTAAACCAATAAATGTTCATGTCAACGTTCTTATTGTAGAAGACAAACAAACCAAAACACGGCACGTACATATTAGAGTTAGAAAACGTTGTAAGGAAGTATCTTCAAACATTAGAAACATGGCATCACGTAGGTTATTCTGCTATTTATTATGAACATGACCCTTGCCTGCCTTGCTATGTTCGGATGTATGCATTTAATTAAAGTATAAGCAGAGTAACACGCGCGTCTCTCCTTCCATTGAAATTTTACGGAAATTTAAATTGTGCTATTGTAATTAGTTTATTTGCTCATTTTTTTTTGTGTAACGGTGAACGTACCGACTAATTATTCTCATGCATATTTAAATGGTTTTTCTCACGTTTACCTAATTTGCTACGTTTCCGGACGTTTTACTTTTATGCCGTGCGATCGCACATGAAGCTTAATTACAATACCAAAATTTTTCAATAAACGTCACTGGCGATTTCTTTGTTGCATCGGGAAGTCAATACGCGATTCAATTTATAACGAGAACAAACAAAAACTAGACATCATCAACTACCGATTGAAAAAGCTCGCTTGATTTACTGAATATCTCGTGTCAAGAGTTATAAAGCTTGCCTTTACGATTTGTTAACGTATGCAAGGAACAAAAAACGAAAATAAATTTAACGGTATGATGTATAATTTATAAGTTTCGCGTTAATACTAAGTTTTCTAATAATTATGTTTATTTGTAGTTGCCGTCCAGGGTGGAGAGGTGATTTCTGTGATCAGTGTGAACCGTATCCGGGTTGTAAGCATGGATATTGCAATGGGTCGTCTTGGCAGTGCATTTGCGACACAAATTGGGGTGGAATACTATGCGATCAAGGTAGGTTTTTTGTCATTCGATAATTGCTCATAAAAAAGTGGGAAGCGAGCAGATGCGTAAGGGTTCTTCTGCAACTGTTGCAGAAATTATTTAGAAAAAAAACTTAAGTATCGTCTGGGGAGATACCCTATCATAACCATTCATCAAAACTAAAAAAACTGGAGCAACAAATATACTGGGGCGTTTAGTGGGATTATGTATGTAGATGTGTTGTTCCGGGTTGTGGATCATGAATAATAGTGCACTTGATCGAGCGGTTTGCACCCCATACTCGCATTGTTATTACATCAATAGTATCACATTAACGCGATTACTTACCCCTTTTTTGCCCTGTGTTCTCTAAGCGCTTTTTTTGTGTTGGGAAACGCCAACTTTTATGTTTTGTAGGTGAATCGTAACACGTTTAATAATGGTCAAAGTAAAAATTGTGAAAATAGCAACTAGCGTGGGATAGCAGTCCATGTGGCTTCATGGTTACAAACTAAATAATAATCTAAGAACCGGATGCCGTATTACAAATGTTACGTATATTTTATTACAACAATAATTTAGTTGTCATCAATTTTTTTGCCTAATTAAATTGAATACACAAGGAACCTTATTAAATTGTAAATATAGTCGTAATATTAATTAATCGTACGACGGTCCGGTGTATTAAGCGACTAGCATAAAGCCCTTAAAGCACTTCTTAATCCTTTCACATTCTAAATCTATAATAGAACTTCAAAGTTGTCATATTAAGCGCTACTAAGACAGATTAACGACGATGATACCTGAAGGTACTGCATTTAATTAAAATCATTTAAATTTTTCTTTATCCACGCCATGTATACAAGTCTATAAATTTCTTCTCTCTTCCAAGTTCTTTGGTGCATCAAAAAAAGCTCTGCCACAACTTTGTAAATCAGATCTGGTTTTAAATTATTGGTTATTAAAGTCGTAAAGTGTACTTGTCAACTGTATTGAATTGAGAATAAAGCGCAAGTGGAATTATTTGTTTGCGAGTTTCAAAGGAGAGCGTGTCGTCATAATCGTAAACCAACTGTTCAAGACAACGTCCATCCCCTCGTAATAAATGCACCTTTGAGATTTAAAGTAAATTGACAAACTCACCCCCGGATTCTCATGGGTTGCTAGGAAAATCTCTAGAGCTTCCAATCTGTTAGGCATTTTGGGAGCATGGGAAAAACCGCCATATTCATATTAAATCAATGATCCTTATTTTGTTTCAGACTTGAATTACTGTGGAACACACGAACCCTGTTTAAATGGCGGTACTTGTGAGAATACGGCACCAGACGCACATCTGTGCACCTGTCCAGAGGGATTTTCAGGTACAAATTGTGAAGTTGTCGACAATCCATGTGCACCAGCACCTTGCCAACATGGTGGTACGTGCATGGAGGCTGGTGGTTCATTCAATTGTGAATGCGCACCCGGATGGGCAGGCCCAACTTGCTCGATAGGTAAGCCAAACAATTTAAATGTTACGCAATAAATCCTCGGTAGGTTATAATTAAGGGAAATCTAATTAAAACGCGAAATACCATAATCACACCTACACACAGAACCTAATTAATATTATGAAACGATAGACATCTTAAAAAAACGTACTTCTAAGGTGCTTTTACAATTTTGGGCGTAAGCAAAGTCGTAGCGAAGAATGAATTAATAGACTATAGATGTGTATAAAAATAGGAGCCCAACCGGTCAGTATAAATCAGCTCGTACCTGGCAATTACCTTTCTCCCCCGCCCCGTTATTATATCTATTACTGGCAGGGAGCTTTGCGATCGCGGGGAGACTTAATTATGGCCGGACTGCGGTGCTGCTCTTCACCTCTGACCTCACATTCCACCGTTGCCACCTATGCAACATGAACATTGTTCTATCTTTATGCCTATCTAATGTTACTCTCGTTCGAAAATTACGTCTAATAAATTTTTCAATTTAATTGCTTATTAATCAAGTTTTCCCTATAATTGTGCGCGACGTTTAAATTCTAGAAGATTGGCCAAACTGTAATTATGCAATTACTCGGTAACTAACTTCCGTTTCATAATTTCGATTACCATTTTTCAAATCGTGTCGCGTCCCACTAAAGGCGAATAATTTGTTACGAAAACCTACGCGAGTTGAACTGATTTTCTTCAATTTTTGAGGCAGATTTTTTGAGATCTGAGTATTACGAAAAGGAATTTTCCGTTGGGAAATGTTACAGAGTTAAACAAACAAGAAATAGACACAACGTTTGCGATAGAGAAACAAATAGTCTTTCGCCTTGCTATTCTTCTCTGAAAATTAGGCCACAGGAATTCGCCCCCGGAATCTTCAGACAAAAAAGCTGCCGGGAGTAAGGAAAGAAAACTTATCTAGGAAAATTTGCTCACGAAAACTCCGCTTATAATATCCTCCAGAAAATGTGTCTCAAGCAAAAGTCACGTTATATTTTGGGTGCACAGGAAATTACCTCGGCTATTCTGCAGGATATTCTGTCTGTAAGAAATAGTATTTTTTATAAGATACCAATTTTCTTGAGAGAGGGGCAGGTTTTTTTAGGAGCAAGTATTCTAGAAGAATTATTCGAGCACTATTCATGTCCGGAAATTCATCGACGGAAATTTACCCCTCGGAATATTAACTGCCGCAAAATTAAGTCATAATATCCTCCCCGCGTATAATTCCTGCGGATTCGGAGAAAGCTCCGTTTTAAAAGATACACTTTCCACAAAACACGTCTCTAGAGAAGCCGCAAAAATTTCCGTTCATCTTCATAACAGGTTTACTTCAGGAGTTAATCCTAGCGATAAAGCATTCAGGAGAGTTTACCTTGGGGAATGTATGGGTCAAATTGACGGACATTTAGTTTTCTTTCGGATCCGAATATCCTGTTTTTAAGTTTTTCCAGGGTGAATTTTACTGTATACAGTAAATCTTTTGTTTGAAAATTAGTATAGGTAGGTTAGTGTCCTCTGCAATTCTCTGAAGAATTTTTCCCGGGAATGGCAGCACAAAAACCCCGCCTCACAATATTTTAATAGAAAAAGGATCATAGGCCAATCTGTTTTATTTACGAAAACTCGGCCGAAGAGTAAATTGCCCTCGACGAAATTCGCCCTTATTGGATATTCAGTTACATTTTATTTCTGTTGACATTCCTTATTTAAAATTTTATTGGGATCGCAAAAGAAAAATTTCTGAGGAATACCTTTGCGAATTCATGATTTAAAATTTTCTACCTAAATATTCACTGACACAAAATTCCTTCATAATAATCTGAAGTGTGATGCCCTCTCTATCAAAATATTCAAACAAATAGAATCTAGCGTCCCGGAAACACCCCTCCCCCCACCCGCAAAGGAAAGTCGTATTTAGAAGAACTTACCCTCAAAAAAACTTATCCTATTCCTATTATGGAAGTGTCTTAGGAGTGATTGCTTCGAAAGCGAGTTCTTGTGGTAGCATTTATCGAGGTGACTTGCTATTAGTTTTCTTGGGTATACAAATATGGGGATGCAAATTTACCTGGGAGCAATTTAATGATTTCCGAAGGGAGTTTTCGACTTTCTTCGTATTCTTCTTCCTTTTTTGTTAGCGAATGGATTAGCAAAAAGGCCCGGCTGCCACTATAACATCATCCAAGATTTACTCAAAGACCGGCCATTGTCCCTGTTTTCACGCCTTGAAAATAGGCCTCTTAGCCATATTTTCTTCGTATTCTTCTTCTTTTTGGTTAGTGAGTGGATCAGGAAAAAGACACCAGCTGCCACTATATCATCTATGGTTCAAATCTAGGAAAGAAGGTGGTGAACAACTGAACACATCTTCAAATGCTTCAAATACACCGAGCATTTGCGTGGTTCGTTCGGAGTAATATGTCAGGAAGCACCTTTACAATTAATGTTACCGATGTAATTCAGGTTTGAGATAAGGAAGATCGAATCTAACGACCAAAATCCCCAATCGTAATTTTCCCCTGGAATATTCATCCACCCTTTTCTTTCTGAAATAATCATCTCTTTAATTTTTGCTTCAAAAATATTCCCATGTAGAAATTTGTCTACGGAAATTCGCTTTTGGAATTTTCCTCTCTAAGAGAAATTCAGGAAGCGAAACTCTCGTATTTCCTTCTGTTTATGTGACAAGCTTTATTCATTACGATTCTTTAAATTCACTTTGGGATTTTTCCGTCTCCAGAATATTATGTGAATGAGGGGAAGATGTTTAGGAAATCTCGATTGCAAGTCACCCTTGGAGGCACCGTCTACAATTCAAAAATCGAAAGTTTGGAATTTTTCTATATCCCACTCGCAACTGTTATATGCGAAATTTTTAAAAAGTGATTCTCGCGTTCCTATCCTGCACGGAATTTCGAAATAACAGTCTTCCATACAATGCTTTTATTTTACTTGGGTGGTTACAGTGAAAGTCCAACAAATTCCTGGGCAAAGAGCTGTAGCCTAACCTTTTCTAATTATTTATTAAACATCTTACTCCCAAGCGACATTTGCATTCTTATTTTTAAATAGCGAGTCTAATGATCGAAGGTATAGTAATAAAGCTTTACGTTCGCAATAACTAACATCGAATTAAGACATTAGAAAATGTAAGTGAGTATGTACCACTTCGACCTCACCTAATTCATTAACATATTCTCGCGATTAAATAGCGCAATACGAATTCATCATGCTTTAACAATAAAGATAAATCGCGCTTTAGTGAACTCCATATTCGTTTACCGTATCTAACAACTTTGCCTTTATGACCGATGATGTATTGCTTGTAGATTAGGTGAAACTAATACTAATATGGATATCTTGATCAAATATCGATTAATTAGTTTTATTAGATTACGCTTTTAAAAGTATCCTAATCAGCAAATTAGGCCCAATTAGTTTTTAATTGGAAACGTTTTTACTATGCATGTTATCGGTTTGTAACTTCGTCTTCGTTTGGGCTTTGAAAAAAGTGTTTTCCAATTTGTTATATGCTTAGTCAGCTTCACTATAATAGTAGTTTTTTCGCAATTAAAGATGTTATTTAAAGCGTAAAATAACATATTTTTACGCTTCTCTTCTAGTTAACTATTGGCCTTATTCTATTGGCAACTCGCATAAATAGAGAGACTCTGTTCGGACCTGACGTTGAAATCTCCGTTTAATATTTCCAACAGAAAGGTTTCGCTTTTGTAATTTATATTGTCGTGTTTTGTAGGTAGATATTAAATTTAAAAAAAATGGAAAAAACTAAATTAAACATTTTAACAAATATAGTGGCTCCAACAGTAGATAACTACTACTTACTGAAGAAGTCGGGACAAGATTCATTATGGTTGCCGGTAGAAAACGCTTTCAACCCGTCATGAAAAAACTCAATTAATTTAGGTTCTTAGAAAATAACTGACCTTTAAAGGTTTTAATGGCGAGTTACCAAGAGGCGGTACATCAGCTAACGAATTATCTTCTTTTAACCTTTTTCGGTTGTGTATTACTCGCAATAAAATTAAGATATTCATTTTTTAATACGAAAATAACATTTTGAGAACGTCACTCAAGTTTCAAATCCATCAGACTTCAACTAAACCGATACCGTTAGTTTTTAGCTTATTAGTAACGTTTGGCCTCCTATAGCGCTCTTAAATAATCTGACGTTGCCTTAATTGCTTAAAGAAAAATTCACGATTCACACGGTAACCTCTTATCGTATACAGGGAATACTTTTTTCTTAAACTCCTGTAGTGGATCCATCAATTTACTACAAGAAGAAGTGGTTTTTCGGGTATAAAACAAAAGCTGTAATCTTTCTTAAGAGTTTACTTCTCCTGTTATTATATAAACTGAGCCCACTTTAGATAGTAGGTGAGAGATTTATATTAACATTTAAGACTTTTATGCTCGGTATTTTAATTTTCTTAGTTAACTGCCTGTTAAAAAACAGAATTAGGTATAAAACAGAACCCAAAAGAACGATGGCCGCGGTTATTTATTGAAGAACTCGGTCCAAGGTACAAAGACAAAATTTTCTACGGAATTAAAACACCACAAAACAAGTTTAATTTTTATATGTAAAACTATATAACAACTTAGTTTTTATGCAAATTTATGACTCGCAGGGATTATATTAAGATAATTTACGATTCCTATAGATAATGGTACCTTATTCTCATAATTTATATCCTACCTTATGATTAAATTTACTTATCTTTAATTGAATTAATTGAACGGAATTTACATATCGTAAAATATGAATTAACTAATTATGGAATTTCTTAATAGAGACAATAAAGGTCCGGTGTTAGTGTCTTGTGGAATGCCATTAAATACATTCCTTTTTATTAATAACGACAGATCATAATAAAACGTGGTAAGTTAATATCGTAAAATGTTGAAATTATTAAAAGTAGACGGTCGTTACGTAGCGTAATGATAACATGTTAGGATTACAAAACTTACAGCGAGAGCTAATTGTTTACAACTTATTACTGGCTTCCATTTATTTCCATTTCGTGGCGGTGAGAGCTTTTACTAGTAGAGTTGGTAAAGAAACGGTAGGTATTCTTCCAATGGAGCTACTAATCTAACGATCTGCATTAACCTGTTTAGATTAAAAAAACAAAGAATTGGTATAAACTTGCGGAAAAAGCAATTTGTAAAATTATCATTTTATCAATAGAGTCAAGTCAGTCACTGATTTTAATTATTTGGAGAAGTGAAGCAATTAATAATGTGGCGGGTTGACATCTTAACTGAAAGGCGACTTATTAATTGGTCGCTTGTGAGGAATTCAAGGCACTTTTATTGAGAAAACTTGTTTTTTAGTCGATCTCTCAGGAATTAGTTTAATAGGCAAAGTTGATTTATTTATAGGAAAGGTTGCTCTTAATGAGATTTTCTGTAGTTCTTCCTGATGTTTGTCTTACCTTATAAAGCGATTCGTAATGATGCGAGTGTGAAGATTGACTAATGATTTTTTTTTGCAGATGTGGATGAATGCGCTTCTGCCCCATGTCAAAACGGAGGAAATTGTGTGGATATGGAGGATGCGTTCTCTTGCAAGTGTCCGGCGGCGTGGGAGGGAAATGTTTGCCAATTCGGTCTGTAATTGGGAATGATTGGGGAGGTTTGGGAATGTATGTGGTTTTTCTTCTAGATGCCGATGAGTGTCTGACAAATCCTTGCGTGAATGCACTATCGTGTACAAATCTCGTTGGCGATTATCATTGCAAGTGCCGAGTGGGTTGGATGGGAAAAAATTGTGATCAAAACATCAACGACTGTGTGGGACAGTGCCAACATGGGGCGACATGTATCGATCTGGTCAACGACTACCATTGCGCTTGCCTACCTGGATTTACAGGTAAGTTTATCCCACGTGCTAAATATTAAAAGTCGGAAGGAGCGTCAATAATTGTATAATTTTCATTTCTATGTGAAATCGTGAACTACTTGATTATTTTAACGCTCTCTTACAAAACAGCATTGCGTCTTTCTCACTTACGATACGTTTATAGCAAATCCAAGCGAGTGAATTATAAATGTTAAGTAAAGGGTAGATGTTGTACAAGTATTTTATGATAACATTCGCACGTCAACTACGGTTTTAATGACACATTCTTATTCCACGTTTCGCACGAAGAATTTCAGAACGATTCAGATACTTACACGAATCACAGTAAATCCGCATCTGAAGAAAGAACACTTATCTTGCTCAGATCTATAATCGTAAAGTACAGCGACCTCATTAAGAACCGACTTCGCGATATAAAATCAATTTTTGATTATCGGCAGAAGCGAGGTACTTACTCTCTTTTTTTTCAGGGCGCGATTGTGCAACCGATATCGATGACTGCGCGTCCAATCCCTGCAAAAATGGTGGCGAATGTGTTGATCAAGTCAACGAATATCGATGCATTTGTCCGGTAGGATTTACAGGACACGAATGCGAGGTAAGTGATGTTACAATTACGTAAGTTGAACATCGGTGTGTATTACGCCTATTAAAATAATGAATATTTACTCATTTCCCGAGGGAATGGTCATTAGGGTGTGAATAAGTAGGTAATAATTGCAGACGCCTGTGGGGACATTTAGCGCGATAATCGACCACATTTCAATAAAGTTGTTAAAATGACAGCTGCCAAGAGTTAGGGCGTCTTTCGTAGACACTCCTGCGGGCTATTTTCCTGTTGAACTACTTGTTTTAAGAGCTCTTCTACCGAATGATCAAGTGATCCAAGTTGACTGTAGGCGTTGTCTTGAATGACTAATTAAATACTATTCGTGGCAACTAATTATTACTTGATGTTTTCCATTTAGACCATCAAAAAATGAACCGTTTTTATTTCAGAACGACTACGACCATTGCAATCCTGATCCATGCGAAAATAAAGCGCCTTGCTTTAACACGCAAGCAGACTACTACTGCCACTGCCCGGAAAAGTGGCAGGGAAAAAATTGTAGCCTTCCGAAGTTAGTGTGCGATCATCCACCTTGCGACAATGGTAAGTGTTGGCCCACGGCTCTATTATTCCCTCAACGGGGGACCATTGACATCCCGCTGAGCCCCAAATGAAACTAATCCAGTTCTTGTCTTACGTTGTAAATACATTCTCAAATTCCAATACTCGCGAAATGTTCATTAAATCAACAATTTCTTTGGCCTTTTACAGGGTTCGACGGTTGCGCGGTGGTGTCAGCGGCTGGAATTAACAGAATTTCCTCACCAAGCGTCTGCGGCGAGCACGGACATTGTGTTCATTCTCTTGGTATCGGTTATCACTGCTCTTGCCAGCCTGGTTACACCGGAAAATACTGTCACGAAAGTAAGTCACATTTCCACCCCAGTTTACGCATTCTAACCCCAACCACTTCAGACATCAACGATTGCAAAGTAAATCCTTGCGAAAACGGCGGTACCTGCGTTGACAAAGTGAACGCCTTTCAGTGCATCTGCAAAGAAGGATGGGAGGGAGCTTTATGCAGTATAGGTACGATATTCTCCACACGTTAAAATCATTTTAAATTATCGTATTGGTACAGATGCCGATGACTGTAATCCCAACCCCTGCCTCAATAACGGCAACTGTAGTGATAGAATTGCGGATTTCGAGTGCCGCTGTCGTGATGGTTGGAAGGGAAAGACTTGCACGTTGAAAGATAGCCATTGTGATCATTCTACTTGTAAAAACGGGGGAAGCTGTCAAGATTTGGGGAACACATTCGTTTGTCGCTGTCCACCTGATTGGGAAGGTTTGTACTGCTAATTATTACCTTCAGGGCAAAAGGTAGTCCCGTCGGCTATGTAGATTAAAGCATTTCATTTGCGGGAATCTGTTATAGCATTGAATAATTAAATTCACTCAACGGTTATAGCATAGACCTGTATTTGGTCTATATGGTTATAGGTAGTAGGAGAGAAAAAAACGCCAAGGTTTCAGACCGGAAGTTGTCTGCTCCCTGTTGAAAGTGGTGGATATTCGTTTTTATGTTCCGAACGTTTTATCTAATTTTGTCTGAACGTAGAGACTATTCCTCGCCATATGCGTAAATCTGAACGATCACCTATTATTAAAAGTTTACTTGATTGTTCACCATAAAGAAAAGCAGGTATATAGGCAGAAATGAAAAGGACTATTTTGCTTAATAATTTATAACCCTATAACCCCTAGTCCCTAATAATTTTCCAATTCTTACTGATTTGTTCGACTTTTCGGTTTCTTTAGATTAATCAATCTTCAGATTATTCAAATTCCTTCTTATGTTTCAGTTTCGGATCCATTACATTCTTGATTTTTTGTCATTTTTCCGATTCTTCACTTTCTTCAAACTCTTTGGATTTTTCAGTTTCCGCAAATCTGTCAGATTACACAAACTTTTAACATTCTTCGGATTATTCATTTTCTGATATTTCATTAGAATTTATAAGTTCTTCACATTACGATCCTTACAATCGTTTCTTTTCTTCAAATTAATTTGTATTCTTCACTCTAAACGCTACAATTAATTTTTTCAGGTCTTCAGCTCCACATTTTTCGAATTCAGATCAGTTGAGGATTCTACATTTTCATTGAATTTTACTAATTTTTCAGACGCTTTAAATCCTTTACATCCATGAGAGTTTTCAGATGATTTGGATGGTTTTGCTTCTTCTATACTCGTATTTTTCCGGTTTTTTAGTTTCAGATATCTCGGATTCTTCTATTCTTTACTTTCTGTATATTCATATTTGTTAATTAAAAAAAAATATATGATACGTAATATGGCCTTTTTTGCCCTAGAAGTTTAGTTTATAGTGTCTACATTCATCATACAGTAGGTAACGGTATTGCTGATAACAACAATATAGGACGCCCCGTATAGGATGCCTACTAACGGTTTTAGCAAAATAGGCCGCGAGACCGCTATACTAGATTTTCCGCCCTTTCCAAGAAGACTGCGCTCTGTTAAAACTAACTTGGTCTGGAAACCTTGAGATTTTTTTCACTAAACCGCAACCCTTCCCTCAATTGAAATCCCTTAATCATTAGTAGTCTACGTCTACGGAATATCTTTGCGTCGGGACTGCAGGGGAAGGGAGTGAACGTTGCACAATAGCGTTTTTTTTCAGGAACTACATGTCACATAGCAAAACAAACAGCATGTAGGTCAAATCCCTGCCAGAACGGTGGGACCTGCGTAAACACCGGCGAATACTATCAATGCATATGTCGCGATGGTTTTACGGGAAATCATTGTCAAGAGGACGTCAACGACTGCATACCACAACCCTGCTACAACGGCGGAAAATGTATTGATGGCGTTAATTGGTTTTTGTGTGAATGTGCAAATGGATTTACTGGACCCGATTGTAGAATAAACGTTAATGATTGTGCATCAAGTCCATGTGGGTATGGTGGGACCTGCATGGATGGTATTGGTGAATTTCAATGCATTTGCCCACCGGGACGTAGAGGAAAAATGTGTGAACGTAAGTTTCGTAACCGAACATCCACGTTCACTCACGTTATTTTAATTTTAGTGAAGGATATTACTTACTTACCAGTACCAGGCAGCTGCGCATGGCAGGGACACAATTTGGAAAATAACGCCACGTGGCAACATCAATGCAACACGTGTGTTTGCGCTAGTGGAATAGTGAAATGCACCAAAATCTGGTGCGGGCTCGGTAATTGTAGAAGCACAGACACGCAAAACGTAATCTGTAATCCGAACCAAGTCTGCGTTCCATCTCCTGCCGAATCTTGCCTGATTCCACCGTGCATGCCTTATGGCGAGTGTAGGGACTTGGAAAGTGGCAGACGCGTTAAACCTCCTTCGTTACCTAGCCCTACCACTTGCTGGCCCAACCAAGCTGTACTTAGCAACAATTGCGCCAGGTTAACCCTCTTGCTAGATCGTATAAAACTTCCGACCGGAATCACCGTTGAAGGTTTATGCAGCGATTTACGGAGGCTTTTAGCAAACTACGAGGCAGCAAATGACTATCAAAACGAATTGGTTTTATTGTGCGATTTGAAAATGGACTACAATGATACAGTTGAGGTAACACTGGTAAGTTAATTGTACTTTAAACAGGCCATTGTGATTGAGCGTAATTTCTTTTACAGTCTGGAACGGAGGGCGTGTTGGAAGGTATTAGAATTTTAGGTGAGGCAATCTCACGAAAACAAACGTCTCTACTCGCATTAACATCAATAGTAGAGGTGAAGGTGGAAACGGCGTTGGTCTCGGAAGAGCCACCTTCAAATAAATACTTAATAGCGCTAATCTGTTTTATTTTAATCGGTATTTGTGCGGCGGTGGTGGCTGTTCTTTTGTACCTGCGTCAACGTAGACGAAACTTAGGACTCAGCGGAGTCAACTTGTCACCGTCGTTGGATCCTTGCCATAGAAACCACGAGGACGAAAAATCCAACAACTTACAAAACGAAGAAAACTTACGTCGCTACGCGAATCCGCTGAAGGACGACGTTGGCAGCATGGCGAGCCTAAGTAGTACGAGTGCGTGCGGGCTTGATATTCCTAAAGTTAGTATCGTAAGACCATTGTCGACACTCTTGCCACATGAAAATTCGAGTGAAATGCTCGAAATGATATCGGAAGCGGACTGTCCCGGTTCGAGAAAAACGTTGCACGTTGCGCCGAGTACAAGTGCCGACAATAACACGATAAAATTAAACGACAGTTTAAAACTACACGAAAATATAAGACTCAGTGAGGGGTTAAAGCCCACCCATCGTAATAGTCAAATAATGCTTTATAAAGCACAAAACGCCGACGTTCGAAAAAACACTGCCGCTTTTGACGATAGTGTAGCCCATAAAGACTTTAGTAAAAGTGTTATTAATGTTAATAAGCAACGGACTACTCAACAAAATACAAATAGTGCCGATGTACTCACAGTGTTAGTGTAAGAGGTAACCAAGCAGGGGCCAGTGTAATATGAACACTTTATTCTTAGGACATCCAAGGCTGTTATTTTCTAAATCTTACGACTGACTTTTGTATTTTTGAGGAACTTGTAGCTAGGCGATTACGTGCAGTAACTTCAGTGTCTTCACAAAAACAAATGATGTGAACTACTCGTGATATTGATTAGAAACATGATCTCGTGATGATATATATACCTAGTGACGTGGACAAACTTGTGTTTGTTGATAGTGTGATATTAATTAATAATTTTGATTTTGTTTTTTTTATTTTTTAAATTAATATAAAGTGACAGTTGTTACAATCTAAAATTATTTAAATTTAAACATTGTCGATGATATGTACATACGTTTTGTTTGTATCTATATTTATTTTGTTGTTCCTGATTAGCTAGTTATACCTATTGTCTCACTTTTACAGAAACGCCCATTTTTGTTGTTTTAAGTTACCTAACTATTATAAATGTTGTTTAGAGCGATATAAAAAAGTTTATTTTATTTTGTGAGACAGTGGGTATACCGAATTAAATTTTGCTTCCATAAACTTTCATTGTTTTTTTTTCGTTTAATAGTATAAAATAACATTCCTACTATCAGTAAGTGTAAAAAAATTATTACAGTGTTCCTAAACTAGATTTTTGGGTTATGACAAATGTAAAAATCGGAAAAATTGCTGATTTGATTTAGTTGCATATTTTGTAAATATGTAAATAGGTGCAGATTGTGAAACTAAAATTATGGTATTGTAATAGAATGTAGAAAAATCAAAGTACTTACGACGTGTAGTTTTTCATTGCAAAAACAATAGTGCCTTTGAAGTGCCTAGGTTGTACGAAATCTTATAAAAAGAGCAGAGACAGATTTGTACTGGTCTGATATTTATTAATAATAGTTGGAGAACTCCACAGCCCACAATAAACTTAAGACGGTTTGTAGTGTACACAAGTATTATATAGTTTCTATTTAAGTAATTTATGTATATTTTGTAAAATAAATAAAAAAGTGTATTTTAAATATAACGCAATATACAAGAAGCTTTGTAAGTACATAATGAGAGCTTGTGAATTTAAGGATTTAATAAAAGTTGAAATTAACGTTTTAATTAATAATGTCTCTACCTGAACAAACCAAAATACGTTGGAAATAGAATTACTACTATTGTGAAGAGGAAAAGTCACCAATCCTTCTATCTTGAATGAGGTAGGTTTAAAAATAGAATCAATTACTCCACGATTATCCAGATGGAAAATTCAAGAAAATGGGGGGAGGGTAGATGTCCTGGATTTCAAAAGTGATAAAAAAATAAAATACCCAACTTAGCTATAGGTATGCGATGCTTGTTTTTACTAAAAGCATCTAGGGTTACCCTTTAGAGAGAGCTCTTCATAATTCGCGCAACTTTAAGGACGCGTAGCGCCGAATGCTTGCGTTTCCCGACACGGGTTCCTTATGTCAAAATGCTTGTATTTGTACCCTCAATCACACCTCAAAATATCTACATCGAATTTACTAACACCCTGTATTCACCAGCGAATAGGTACTAAGATTTTATAATAAATACCATCAAAGCTGGATTCTCATTGAACATCAGTATTGAATTCTTTATGCTTATTAGATAATCGAAATAATTTGTCCAAAACCTGCGTGAAGTCATCGCGTAAGTAGGTACTGAATTTGTTTAACCCTCTCCTTAAACTGGGTAATTGGTTTGTTAATGCATAGCAGTCTTGCAATTTGCGCCATAAACGGTCCTTGTAACTCGTAGATTTCGAAAATAGAGCTTTATCTTCTTCGCTAGGCCAAGTTACTTGCTTTAATAAATTAAATAATGTAAAAATATCGATAACTACAAAGTGCAAATCATTCATTGGGGCTATTGTGAATATCTAGCTGATGCCTACACCTGTATACTATATAGATAACATACGTTTTCGTTAAACGGAGTTGTAGATATACGAAGGGTAAAAGATTGTACAGAGAGAATTGAGATTTATATGAACTAAAAAACCTAAAATCTTTAATTGCAATTTACAATCAATTAAATCAAATCAATTATTGTCAAATATATTATTAATTATTCGTTATACCCCAGAATCCGTTTCAATCTAATCAACCATGCTCTGCTGCCAATTTGCCCGTTTGTTCGTTTAATGGTAAATTAGGTAGATAGCTACATAAATATATGGACAGCGTCACTTACCGGTAAATGTGATAATCATAAGTATTGTTTTCCCGGCGGCACACCGGCACTCAGTCACTCTCGTTTTGCTTCCGGTGACGATTGGTAAAAAGGAGGGAAAACACGGAATTGAACGAACGAATAGCCTTACTCGTAGATTAAATGTTTTTTAAATCTATGTCTTATTTAACACGAAAGTAGGTACATTCTTTTGGATTCCACGTCGTTAATAACTGGCTGAAAAGTAAAATAAATAAAAGATAACTGTCTGAAATTTTCATTGGACCTTTTGGAACTCATACATACCGATGTCGGAACTGGTACCAGATTACATCAGGTGTTTTAGGCCATTTCCAGTACGAACAAATTTTCTCCATTGCCCGACGCTTCGCACTGGCGGCGTCCATTTCTAATACCCGCTGGATATAATTCATCATAGTATTTAACAAAGACGAAGGAACCAATTTTGATGTCGGATCCAATATTTGTTGCACATTCTTTGGTTGGGTGGCAGGTGAACGCTTTGGTTAATTTTCTGTTTTTCTCGATTTTGTTTCCATTTGTTTTTCGGAATTCTTCATTTTGTTTCCTTCTCGAATTCTCTACTTTTCTTTTGTTATTATTTTTTACGCGCTTTCTTTCTTTAGCTTCTGTAATTTCAATCCATTTGCTGGAAGTTAAAACAGAAGACCAGAGATGTCCACTTTCCGCGCCTTTTCTTAGTCGGTTTCGGATTTGGATTGAAGAGAACCTCTTGCAATGCCGTACTTATATATTTTCGTCACGGTTACTAAGTATTATTTTAGTTTCTCCTTCATTTATTTCGGTGGTACTCTTTTTTGCTCTTCCTGCTTTCAAAACTATGTTCTGTAAAATGTTCACGTTACTTTTTCTTGCCGTTTTTATTTCATCTGGTACCACAGTGATCTCGTGAAGATCGTGTTTAAGATTTTGCACCCGAAACTTAGACTACAAATTATTAATGCGTCTTCAAATTTTCTAACTGCGATTCCTTTCTTTCTTTTGACCCCTTCGTATTTCTGGTCGTTTCCTGATGAACTTCTGCTGTAACAGTAATTATATCTCCATTAAGAAGTGCATCTTCCTTTGCCAACATAATGTCCTGGAATAAACCGTCCCCTAGATTGTGGCTGATTCGACCCATTCGGGACACGGGAATCTAATTTCATCTTCATCAACATTAACTTATGTTACGTAAACTGCGTAAACTGGTCTGTTGGATGGTCGATATTTGTTTCAGTTGCAAAAGAGCTGTTTCCTGTCTAAGGGATCTTTTACGTTATTGCTACTCGTATGATTGTCTGCGGCCATTCTTTTCACATATCTGGTGTAATTTACACCATCCTTATGAAAGGGGGACAAACCGGTGGCACTAAATCCAGATATTAGTATAATGGAGTCGGTAAAAATTTCCTCTTGAAAATTGTATTCATAGCACCTGGAACGTCTTTTTTAGGAATAGTAAATCCGCCATGTTCATACATCCACTTTCTTGTGAAAGTATTTCACTTCTGCTTCAAAGGCCGGAAAGCAGTAACATCAAGTGGTTCATAATATGAGTCGCATGCGGTGGAAGACAAACCAGGATGATTTGATTACCACGGTAGAGAAGTTTATTATTGCCTTCGCACCTTATACCCCTCGGCGCAAATCTCTTGTGGTGGAGACGGTTTGTCTTACCTACATTTACCGCTGACATCTAATTGGTAAAATGAAATTGAATAAATAATATAGGTAGGCAAAAGTCATTGGCTAGCCCTAGTCTGTTACAGACATTGTAGAAGTTACACTTTTACCTCTATCTTTGAGGGTAAATTCGTCCTTTTAGCCTCTGAAATATCTGGCTTGACAGAAGTGTTTCTTATCTATTGCATGATTTTATAAAAGTTGTTTCAGTCTGTTATAAATATAATTGCAGAGATCGTAATTCCACTGCTATCTTTTAAAGGTAGTTCTTCCCTTAACATGCGAATATATAATACCTAATAATATAAAAAGTGTTTGTGGCTTCTGTAATTACATACAGGGTGACAATTTGAAACATTTGAAAAGGTTCGACAAGAGTTTGAGAATAGATTATAACTGGCGATCAAAAATGAGTTGCTGTCGAGTCGGCTTTGGAAGTTCAAGTTAAATACGATTTTCCCTGTAAACAAAAATTTCAAAGGGCGACTCGACAGCAACTCATTTTTGATCGCATAGTAATACTGTCTTACCAATAACGGAAAACATTTTGAACATTTATTGAAATAAAAGCCAACTTTAGAAAATGTATCACATTAGTTTATTTTTTGATTTGCACGATAATTACTAACCTAAATGTAATGCTATTTGGTATGGTTGGAAAGCATTTTTTCAGAGCTTTCCAACGACGTATCACACATGGGGGGGTCACTATTTAAGATTTAAAAGTTGGGGTGGCTGGGGCGCAGGGGGTGTGAGGGGGTGCGTCGCCAACTATGTCATTGTGATTCCTTCCCCTCCGACTTACCGAAACGGATTTTGATTTTTTTAAATATCTTGTTCATTTACTAAGATATGGGGGGGTGGTAAGTTTTCAAATTATCACCCTGTATAAGTAAAGGAATCCCGAATAAGCTTTTCTTGTAAAATTTAAGGGGAAGTTTGATAATTTTTGTCGTTTTGTAAGGTTTTTGCATGCTCATCGTAGTGAATTATATGTTTTCATTACGCTCCGTATGAAGATTTGAACTCTTACCTACCTACCGTTCCTGTGTTATTTAATTTAGAATTAGCGATCTCATATTTTAGGCTTACATGATCTTAGTCGCTCATTTATGGAAATCTACAATTCTAATTAGAGGTATTGATGCCTTCCAAAAAGTTTTAAAGTTATTGAGATTCGGCCAAAAGAGGACATTTTTAAAAATATCATCAGTAATCCTAAAGTAATTGATAAGACATTAAATACGTATGTAAAATAAACAATTACTACATAATATCATAGTGGATAATATATTGATATTGCGTGACGAATTACGAAGTTCAAATGCTATGCGTAGCCCCATAACCTTGCTTTTCTAACGTAATCAACTCGAAAAAAATAATCTGTATTTCTTAATTCCCGACTATCTGTAATGAATGGGAAATGGTAATATATTGACACGCGTGCGACATCTAACTCTTTAATTTGCTGTTTTTGTTCGCTATGAGTTCGTTCGTTTTGCATATTGGCCTTCTTCGGGCGTTCAGTAGATATTACTTCCATATTCCTCATTAAGCGTGATCCCTTTTCTTCGCCAAAAAATGGTCGTAATCAATTTTACAGACGAAGACTGGGTTTTTTGGCTTCTTTTTTGAGGTGGATATATCTTATAGGTCTTAGTGAAACGTCCACGTTTTGTTGGCTCTGAAAATTCTCCAAGAATCACTGCCATTGCCATCATTCGTCAAAGCGCTCTTCTCCACCAGTTTCCGCTCTTGAGTAAGGAGTCTGGGAATCCATGGAGCAGACACTTTTTCCATGCCCAAATCTTCGTGCATAATCTTGAACCCTTCAACGCACCAGAATTTTCATTCGTTCGATCAAACAGCAGCGAACCCCAACAATTTCTATGGATTCATCAGTTTTTCCTCAACTCCAGATTATCACTCAAGCAATTGGTAACGTCATTATCAAGCTATAGGTAGATAATTTAACGACGACCATGTAATGATAGCGGTTATTCACTCGGATTACCCATTAAAGCGAATAACAGCCATTACATGCGAGTAAAATTCTATATTTTATCCACGACTGTCTTATTTGGTTAATTTTTTTAATTAATTGTGGTGCATGTAACTGTTGTTTTATGTGCGAATCAAGTTCATCATGTCGCTAAAAACTCGCCAAAGCTGCAGACAGTGATAATATATAATTTATTGTTATCATCATCGTTCATTTAATACATAGAATGGAACCGCACACGCAGATAAATAAATGATAAATACATACCAACATTTTGAGAGTTACGCCATTATATTAATTTTAATGCGAATAGGAGGGGTACTGAAACAGTTCTGTGATTGAATTGATCAGTTTAAGTAAAAACATGACAACGAATTTTTATCCCAATTTTAACGACACTACGTGGTATCGTTCCTGTCGCAGGGAAATCATTGATCCAATCTATGGGGAAGTGTCAGGTTGTTGATCGGTAGAAAGTACGTGAATAATTATTACCTTTTAGGCACCATTCCAAACTGGTTAAACGGTGTGCTAATTCGCAATGGAATGGGGTTATTTGAATTTGGTAATTCCGAAGTGGACCATTGGTTTGATGGGATGGCCTTATTGCACAGGTAGGTTTCTATACAAACACGAATTATTGTGCAATGCAATGCTCACATAATATTGTATAAGATAGTAAATTCGGATTATCTACGAAAAACCACAAGGAATTAAATTCCAGGCCCACACGAGTAGGGAAATTAGAAAATCAATTTGAATATGCATATCATATCAGGAACGGTTCACATGAGAACCTAATGTCGAGTTGTTTTTTGTGTGATGCTTTAGAATTCGATGTACTGTGCAAACACAAAAGGAAAAGAATAAGGAAAATAAAGCAGTTGCAATTCTTATGCTTCTGTTGCATCCACCCATAAATATCCTAAAGGAGACCAGGCAATCGTATTACCAGCAATAGGGATAGGTAGTATTAATGGAAATTTTCTGACTTGACACTCCAGCGTTTCCCCAGTTACACCTACCACGCGAAAAGAATCTACTGCTCTCAAAATAAAACGTTATCGAAGATTGCTTAATAAGTTCAGGAACTTATCGACACGTTTTAAGTTTGGTGAGGCAATTATATATCAAGAAACTGAACTGTCTTCAACGATAACTGTCAATTTAGAAGATAATATTTTTCGATTATTCCTTTCATTGAGATACGCTTCAGCTATTAAGTGGTGGGTCATGGTGCCGCAAAAATGCTCCTTAAATCAATTAGTAGTACCATGCGATCGAAAATGAGTTGCTGTCGAGTCGCCTTTGGAAGTTCAAGATAAGTACAATTTCCCATGTAAACAAAAATTCCAAAGGTGACTCGACAGCAACTCATTTTTGATCGCATACTTAGTACTTATCTTGAACTTCCAAAGGCGACTCGACAACAACTTAATTTTGATCGCCCGGTACGATTCCCCATGTAAACAAAAATTCCAAAGGTGACTCGGCAACAACTCATCTCTGTTCTCCCGTTACTTAAAATCTAGCACGACCTCCCGAATCAGTTCTACTGAACAAGATTTAATCTTTGAATCGATAGGCATTTTTGACGCCAAATTCAAAATTATGGTACTTACAAAACGTCACATGTGACGGATATGCCATGGGAGGGAACGTAGGAAAGTCGGCCGGTGTATTCGGTTATCTACATCCAAAAATTACAACTTCTTTAATTAATTGTGCGGCATCTATCAATATGAATTCATTCTCCTCTTCTAAATCACAAAATATTTCGGGCGCAACAAAGATCATTGCGATATCTTAACGGGAACGGTTACAAACGGCTAATTAATTGAAGCGTTATTTACGGTAGTGGTGGTTGGAACACAACTCTAGAAATTCAATCAATGCCATTTAGTTTTTATCGTCAATTCCTAGAACCAACACAAACACTTTCGGCAATGACACTTTTCATAACGAAGTGCCCTCGGAAGTGCCCAACTTAAAACGCTTCTAGATATCGGGTATTCAGTAGAGCTGGTCGACTCCACAAATATATGGTGTTTGGGTTTGAAACTTCAAGGCTTCCCTACAGCTTTTCTTTGTTAAAATCACATTCCATTAACGCTTCCACTAATTACCAATACCTGCACTTGTAATTAATCCTGTAAGAAATTCTGATTTAATTTAAATGAGAAAATACACCCTGCAAACGTTTTCCTACGGTCCTAGACAACTTTAGCGTCTATAAAAATCCGTTAAATGCAGCGGTACAACTTTTCTTTTCCTGTACAAACGTACCTACAGGAAACGCTAAGAAAAAACTGTAAAAGTTCTTTAAATTCGGCAAACACTTTCGTAGAATTTCCGTGTATGTTCATTTCTTTTGGGTGCATTGCAATGAACTTGTGTTCCAACCCCTGAAGAGGTTACCATTACATCCCAAATAATCGAAATCTGTACCGCAATATTGTGCTACCTTCACCGACCTTAAATTTCTGAAAATGACTAACTTTCATATCACTCGTTTATTTCAGATTTGAATTAAAAGATGGGGCTGTTTCGTACCAATGCCGTTTTTTACAATCGGATATATATAAACGAAGTACGACAGCTAATCGTCTTGTTTTAACTGGCTTTGGAACAAAAGCTGTACCGGATCCTTGCCAAACAATTTTTAGTAGGTAAGTTTCCATAGCGCCATACTTTTCTGGGCAGTGGATGCAATTGCAATAGACATTTTTTGATTCAAAGAAGTAAATTGGCATTGACGACAAGTCACTGTAACTTTTTAGAATAACATCGATATTCAATTGTGCTAAGGACGTCCGAGATAATGCCGCAATCTCTGTATATCCATTCAATGACGAAATATACGCGTTTTCCGAAGCAGGAATAATTTGCAAGGTGGACAAGGGTAACTTGGAAACCGGAACAAAAAGGGATCTTACAGCACGTCTTGCGATTGTAACACACACTTCCCATCCTCATGTCGTAGAAGATGGTATGACTACTACCTGTAACGAATAGTACCCTTACACTTCAATTTAAGGGACTGTTTACAATTTAGGCTTGTCGTTCTCGAGAAAAGGTGCTACCTATCACATTGTATGTTTTCCGAATGACAAAAACAATGGTGAGCATGAAGATTAAACATGTTTAATAATAATCCCTTGTAGACCAGGACGCGATGTTTGAAAAAGCGCAGGTGGTTTCGACAGTTCCTTCGAAATGGAGGTTACTTCCATCTTACATGCACAGTTTTGGCAAGTGAACGTAGGTCTCACTCTAAAGATTAACGTAAGCAAATTTAGGGTTAACGGAACATTATTTCATAATCATTGAGCAGCCGTTTACTATAAACATCCCCAAGAAGGTGTTGAGCAGTATTTTCTCGAAAACACCAGTGCACGATGTGTGTAAATGGCACAAGGAAGCCGAGGTAATGTAACATTGCTTTTGTTTCATCTAATTCTTCCAATTTAGACACAGTTTCTTGTTGTAAGTCGAAAAACAGGACAATTGGTAAAAACATTTTATGCCGACGGATTCTTTTACTTTCATACCATAAATCAGTATGAAGATATGAATCATATTGTAATCGATATTTGCACGTATAAGGATAGTTCATCAATTGATAAATTCTACATCAAGGCACTTAAGGTACAGTAATCTTTTAAATCCCCTTTTTATCTTAACATTCTTTAGAATGCCCAAAGTGATTCAAATTTTAGAGATAGTGTTAATAGCAGCCCGCAAAGATTTGTTTTGCCTTTATTTACCGACGGAAAATTTGGGGATAACCAAAACTTTGTAAAAATCCCCGTCTCTAATGCTAAAGCGTTTGTACGGGATGATGGAAGTGTACATGTTGAACCTGAATCCATTTGCAGGCACAATTGCGAATTACCAACTTTTAACTACAATAAATGTTTAGGTTTGTAAGATACCATTTCCCATTCCACCCATTTCTGTCCCAACATTCATTTTTCGTTTTACTACGCATTTTTGTTAGTATTACATCCCTTACCCTTTAACACTAGACTTGATTTTTGTTCGTGTAGTGTCGCTAGTGTGCAGGAGAAACTATAGTGACTCTATAGAATGCTCAATCCATAGAGACAGTGTAGTCATACGGTGGTGATATTTTCACGGGATCCGCCATGTTTTGGTTAAATTAACCTGGAAACCAAGGTTATTAATTTAACTTTCTCGACACAAGCATAACCATATCAAAATCTACTAATTCGGTTCAATGATAAATTCGAAAAAACATGGCCGACATGGAGCATTGTCTTCATACAGTCACTGTAGGGGAAAAAGAGTATGACTCTGGCGACACTCCTTAGGCTGTAGCGCTGTTATTATACAAAGACGTATTCATCGAAAAATCATCGTTTCGTCATATATCACGCTATTTGAGATCAATATTTTTTTGTAAGCCTCCCTCTATTTCGCAGGTAATAATCCATCGAGAACTACTCTCAGCAATAACTTCCTAATTGCTTCAATGAATTATCTTTTACAGGTAAGAAGTACAGATTCTTTTATAGCCTCACCTTGTGCACAGATGCCACTATTCCCTCATCGGTATGTGTTACTAAACAGTTTGTTCCCTTAAACTAAAATTTTTAAATTTTCAGTTACTAAAGACGGACATCCAGAATAGAACTAGTCAAGTATGGTCGGAACAGGGTGCCTATCCCAGTGAGCCAATCTTTGTTTCCAAACCGCACGCAAAGGTCATTCACGGTGTAGCGTAGCGTAAAGAGGAAGTAATACCTGCAATTGTAGGCCGAAGACGATGGAGTAATTCTATCGTCCTTAATTTACGAAGAAGATGACCGGCGTGTTGGTTTGTTAGTTTTGGACGCGACAACGTTTGAAGAATTGGGCCGCGTTCAGTTCGAGACGTTCAGTGCTGTTCCCAGAACTACACATGGGTGGTACTTTCCAAACGATTAGACGCAGTTATCACACTGTCGCAGCTGTTAAGGCCAAAATAAGGTAATCAGATTTCTAATAATTGGATTTATGCAGAAGTGTATCGCTTTTTAACTTATTTAGAATATACAATGTAATTAAGTAAATTGCGTTATGATTTATTTGGTCCCTAACCTTACATTTATTTACTTTTACTCACTGCAAATATTGATTTTATCTCTACAAGTTTTAAATATATAGATAAGTAAACGTACACCTCCTGTGAGTCCAGGTAAAGATAGTGGGTGTAGTATTATCTTTGGTCCAGGCGTTGTATTAACCCATTCTCGTCCTGGATGTCCCGGAACCGGCGAACGCCTCTGCTCAACTTTTTAATAAATTAATATTACAGGATTTTTCCTTCTGGTCTAATTTTTTGCCGCTCCCTAAAGTTGCCGCTTTGGACTATAGCCCTTTTAGCCCCCCCCCCCCGCCGTCCCTGTAAATACGGCATTGCCAACGGGCACTAGAAGTGGCAAGTTAAGCCGACTCTTTTACATTTTTGTCTAAATCTCTTTCAAGGTAATTCCTTGGTCTATTCTAAGCATGATTTATTCTTTTCGCCCTGTATCTTCGCAACAAAGCGCTTTTTCTATAATCATCAAAGGATAAAAGATCCCCAGAATAATCCAAGGAAGTAACTTTTTTTAGCGCATTTTTAACAAACGCCCTGTATAACCGATTGATAAAAAAATATAAATAACACGACGGAAAGCGGCCGTGATAGAACAATTGTATCGCAATTTTACATTACAGTTGTGCCTCTTTACTATTTCTCCCTCAAGGCTTTCAATCAGAACGAAAATTAATCTGCCCCAGCTGTGCTTTACACGGACCGGTTATAGAATCCCGGTTAAGTTGGACCGTGGATATTTTCAATTTTCTTGTTTTCCTTCTTGGGAATGCTGCGAAAATCTTCATCCGCAACACGACGGTGACTGGATGTTGGCTTAAGATTGCACCGCACGCTTTATGAAAACGACTGGCGCCGATTTTGCAGCAACTACGGAATGTTCCTTTCCCACTCCTACAACGATGATGTGATAAATACTTAACTCCGCGCTATCATAATCTTTTTCTCATTTAATATTCGGTTACTCGCTCTCCTTGCTCTTATTTTAATTACAATGACACTTACTTCATCTCCTCAATGTGCCCACGTAGTACAGTATTTATTTATTTACTTTATTTACATGTGAAATAAAATTACATTTTTAAACCGCGATTGTTTCTTTATAGGAGTTCTTCGACACAATAATCAGCAGAGGGAGGTGCTAAGTGCAGTCGTCACATTAAATTATTTTAAAATACCTTAAATTCTGTATTACCTACAGTCAAATATACGTCTTAACCTTTTTCCGCTCGTATCTTGTTTTACTACAGAATCCTGCTGCGACTTGTGCTAAGCGAACCAACACTTTAGCACTTAATTTTCCAAGTCCGAACACCAGTAGCAGTGAAAAATTGTCGGCATTACAGCTTTCCCCTAAATCAAATGGAATATTATAAAAAATAATGTCAGGAATCGATCTGCTGACAGTGCAGCATCTCTATGAGTCGATGGTAAATTATGCAGTCATAATGTTGACATTGCAAATGCTTTCAACCACTATTTTATCAACTCTGCTAAATCTAATACTGATGTATCGTCCATGGAAAAATCGGATACTGCTGCTACCAATTCCATATATCTGTATGAACTATGAAGTAAGTGAATCCGAAATTAGAAGTGCCATAAAAATAATAATAATAATAATAATAATAAATCGTTTATTGGGTTTAACATGGAATACATCATCAGGTACATGATCATTACAATTTCTTAGTCCTTCCAGTTTCCCCCAAGGGGTTAAGATTCAGATTGGTCAAAAATATTAACCATCTGGTCTACCACTCAGCCCCAATACGCCATAGAGAGGTATACTTCAGTCGTGGAAATCTACCTACATCCATTAAATTGTGAAAAGGAGAGAAAGTTATAAGTCAATGATTTCAATTGAGTAAGATGGTACAAATGTACATTAATTATAGGTATTACACTTCACCAGAATAAAGCTTATTTTTAATTAAGGTTTTGAACTGTGCTAGCGACATAGATGAAAAGTTAATTTTTAGTTTGTTTAGATAAAAAGCTATTAAATAAGAGAAGGACCTTTTATATAACTGAAGATTGTGCTTAGGGATTGTAATAAGTAAATCCTTTCTTCGTATATTAATATTATGAGTGTCAGTTCTGAACCGTATTTTGTTAACCAGAAATTGTGGGCATTTATTGACAACTATTTTATAAAAAGTGCAGTAGCAATGCAGCTTCCTTCGATCTTCCATTTTCAACCAACCTGCCTTACTAATGTAATGGGAAATTCCTTCCCTTCTTCTGACGCCAAATATAAACCTAAGACAGGAGTTTTGAACGATTTGAATTCGTCTTATTTCACAGGAATCCAAATTTGAACTGTAGACGACATCACAATAATTAAAATTCGATAAAATGAGAGTATCGCAAAGCAACTTTTTTAAATGTTGATTTAATGAATGCCTATGAGAATACAACAATTTCAGCGTAAAATATGATTTTTGCATTAATTTTGAGATATGCAACTTAAATCGCAAATCTGAATCCATAATGAGCCCAAGATTTTTAGCACTATCCACAAGTGGGAGTATTGTACCGTTCATGGATACTCGAGTGAGATTTATTAACGGTAGTCTATTCCTCTTACTCCCAAATAGCATAACTTTACATTTATTAGAGTTTAAGGTAAGATTATATTTATTAGAATTTGTTGACAATTGTTGGAGGTCCAGATTTAGATTGTTTACTGCGCTTTGAAATTCACTTTTAGGGAATGAGATATAGATCTGAGTATCATCTGCAAAAATATGGACTTTGGTATGCTTTATGTCCTTATATAAAAACGCGGTGTAAATCGTAAAAAGTAGGGGACCGAGTATGGAACCCTGAGGCACTCCCGACTGTACTGTAACAGGACTTGATTGATTATTTCCCATGCACACGATCTGTTTTCTATTACATAAATAGCTACGAAAAAATGCAACTGCTTCAGCGTTAAGACCTAGGTAACCTAAAATGGACACAAGCAGAGAATGATTCACAGTGTCGAATGCCTTTGAATAGTCAAGAAGCGCTAATAATAAAGAGTTACCTTGATCCACAGCTTTTAATATATCATCAACAATATCGAGAAGTGCTCCAGGGCAACCATACCCAGCACGAAATCCAGATTGCGTAGCGGGGAGGACATGAAGTTGATTAATATAGTCAGTCAACTGCGCAACAATAACTTTTTCCAGTAATTTTGAGAGGGCAGGTAACTTATAGGACGAAGGTCGGATATACCACTAGGTGATGCCACTTTCGCAATAGGTTTAAGAAGAGAACACTTCCACACAGAAGGTACGGAATAAGATTTTATGCAATAGTTTATAATATGAGTTATATATGGAGTTAGAAAAGGGCAACAATGTTTTAACATAATTATACTGATGCCGTCCACGCCAGTAGCATTAGATGCCACTTTAAATAATATTTTGGTAATATCTTCCTCCAAAACTTCGGAAAGAGTGAAACAACTATTTGGGTTAAATTTATTACTGCTATAGTAATCCAAGAGTTCCAAATCAGGTATGCAACTGCGTTGCGTTGAAGAAAAATACATATTAATTTCATCTGCATCTGCAAAATTTGTAGGAATATAATTATTCTTCTTGCTCAATAATTGGAGTTGATTCAGTTTCTTCCAAAGTTGTTTAGCATTGCAGCTTTTTACTACTTGGGTTAAGTAGCATTTCTTTTCATTGCGAATTGCGGTGGTTGTGAAATTTCTAAGTTGTTTGTAATAGTCCCAGTGAGCAACGTTGGAAGTTCGTTTGAAGCGTTTAAAAGCAGAGTTACGAATCATACGTTTAACGTTTTCCGTAATCCAAGGTTTGGGATCACCAAACTTACCCTTATGTGGGCACATAGGTGCATGCTTATCAAATAAAGAAAGCATATTACTATTGAAAAAATCGATTTTATCGTCTAAATTTGAAATATCAAACATATTGTTAAATATAAAATTTAAAATTTATTTTATCGCTTTGCCTATTTTATTATCTCTAGGTGCAGCGCAGAGTGCAGTTTTAAAACTCACTTGCCGAATATTCGTTCAACGATACACACGCCAACTGCATCAAGTTCAATTTCATTTTGTATTAATTATTGTGATACTTGTATACGTCAATTTCACACAAATCCTTTCTTTCCGATCCTTTAATTTGTGTAAAGATCATAGAGACAAAATATTTGGGGGTAAGTCATTTTTTTTATTATTTTATCACTAAAAGATTAATTAGTCCGCTTTTCGCTTTTGTAACATTTGCTTTTGTAACATTTGGTCCTTCGAGCAGAATATTATTTACTTAGCTTTTGAATTGACAATTTTTTGTAAATTGGGAATTTTCAACGTGTGTTTTTATCAATTTCAAGTTGGAAATCGCACAAGGTTATACTTTCGTTTCGTTCGAGTTGGGACGCGCGCAATTTAACTGTATAATTTCATTCGGTTTGTTCACTCTTGCCAATTGCTTTAAACATATAATTTTAAAATGTCGAATGTCGAAAAAATTAAAAAGACCAAACTTTTACGAAGTATCGAAATAAATCGTATGAATGAATTATTAGAGGTAGCAAACAATTCTCTTGTTAATACAACGTGTCATGAAAATTTTATGCAACGCTACGAAAATATCCAAATTATCTACGACAATTTTCAAAAATTGCATAACAACCTATTCAGTTTGTATTCAGACGCCGACGAGGTGTTCGAAGTAGAGGATGCTATAAGGAAAAATTTTGAAGTCTCTTATTATTCAATTAAAAGCACTTATCACCAAATTTTTGGAAATCAACCGCGCAGTAACATCCTCGAGTCTGAACACACTGGCAGTGCTCCACGAGTAAAATTGCCAGAACTCAAATTAATCACGTTCTCCGGCGATATTAAAAACTTTAATACTTTTATAGATGTGTTTGACGCTTTAATCCACAATAACGCTCGCTTATCTAGTATCGAAAAATTTTCACATCTCTTATCAGTATTAGAAGGAACAGCAAAGAGTTTAATGCAATGTTATCCGTTAACGTCTTCTAATTATACTGTGGCATATAACGCTTTAAGAACTAGGTTTTCCAATAAAAGAATTTTGTCTACCGCTCATTGGAATGAAATAGAAGGGGCACCGCGTTTAAACGGAGAGACCCCGTCCGCATTAAGAAAATTAATTGATACTTTTAATGAAAATCTCGCCGCGCTTCAAAATATGGGCTATCCAGTAGACCAGTGGTCTTTTATCTTAGCACAAATGTTGTTTAAAAGATTGGACATAAATTTAGTAACGCGCTTTGAAACGCAACACGGTTCTACAGAAATGCCCTCTTTTAACGAGCTTATGAATTTTTTGAAAAAACAATGCGTAGCTTACGAATCTATAACTGTTTCTACTCGCACTAATAAAGTCAAATCGGTTAATGACTCTAATGTTAACAATTTCCAAAGTCGTCCTAATAAAACAACCTTTTGTTATAATACAGTTACCAACAAACGCCCCTGCTTTTTTTGCAAAACTGAAGAACATTTAATATATAGATGTCCGGTCTTTCAAAATAAGACGCCTAAAGAAAGGTACTATCTGTGTAAACAGAATAAACTTTGTGTCAATTGTTTGAGTAACCATCCATTTAAATATTGTAAGTCTACTTCTTCTTGCAAATATTGCAATCGTAAGCATCATTCTTTGTTGCACGATAATAATTTTAATACTCAATCGCCACCATCTGATAGAAAACCTCTAGAAACCGCTCATATTTCGAGTTCAACCATCACCAACGAAGAACAGCCATCTGCGGAAGTTTTAAGTTTGTGTTCAATTTTACCGCAGCCAAAAGTCGCTCAAAATACTTCAGTAGTTTTATCAACCGCCATTGTCAATGTTAAAGACAAATTTAATAATTTTCACAGCATTCGCGTATTAATTGATAGTGGTAGTCAGTCTAATTTGTTAACTGCCAAATGCTGTAAACGCTTGGGATTGCATGCAACTAAGGTGTGTTTTTCTTTAAAAGGAGTCGGTTCTAATGCACTAAAGGTATTGGGTCGCACCCAAATATTATTTTTCCCACATTTTACTAAAAATGTCAGTTTTCACGCCGAAGTGCTAGTTGTTGAAAACATTACTAATTCGCTTCCATCTTGTACTATTGATCATGACGCTATGCCGTTTTTAACCGCTTTACCTCTCGCTGACGAACAATTTTATATTCCAAGAGAAATCGACGGTATCATCGGATCAGAAATATTTGGCCAAATTATTGGTAGCAATAAGATTTCCGAGTCGGGATGTACAGCTCTGGAAACCAGTCTTGGGTATATTCTAGTAGGTACAGCTCCGGTGGTACAACCCTTACAATATGCGCAAACTTTCTGTGTTTTTGAAAATACACCTTCAGAAACGATGGTCAAAAGATTTTTTGAATTAGAAGATATTCATTTTGGAAACCCGCTTAGTTCAGAAGAAGAAAAATGTGAAAACATTTATCATAAACTTACTTATCGTTCAGAATCCGGACGATATGTCGTCTCATTACCGTTTAAGCATTATCCGTGCGAACCTACATTTGTAAATTCAAAAATACCGGCTTTGAGACGATTTTTTTCTCTAGAAAAACGTCTTATGAACAATATTGAACTTAAAAAGCAATACTGCAATTTTATG
>NW_022170249.1:15664970-15704913 GCF_008802855.1 Photinus pyralis | reverse complement strand
TGAAAGGTTCCACCCTATATATACAGCTTACGACGATACATACATTTTTGAGAGTTGGCAACCATGCAATTTCTAGGTGGGAAAAAAAGTTGCCTGCGCCACCTAGAAAGCACGAACGGGAGTTATGTTTGGCATCTTGTCTTGAATGGCGGTCGTGAACGTTTCGCTCCATAAATGTTTGTTGTTATTTTGTGTTATTTAATGCAGGTAGTAATTTTTTTCATTTCTTTATATCGTATTTGTGTTTTGTATGCCGCATTTTATATTTGTTGTGTGTTTGAATCTCTGTTTTTGAAATTTACTTTGTTTAACCGCAATGCAATCATATGTGTGATACCGTTATGCTATTGTTTTTAATTGTTTACATTTTTTGGTGTAATGTTTGCTTAATTTATGTTTATTGATGTTGATTACTTGGTCTTGTCCTTGAAGTTACATTCATGTAAGTTTTCATTTTATTTTAATATGTGGAAATTGCTGATTTGTTTAATGTATGTACTGACTTGTTGTATGTTACTAACAATTTTCTCCGTGAATGAAGCAGTCTCGGGAAGGTGGAAAAAGAAACTGTAGTCTATATTTATGTGTTAGGGCACCTAATTCCGTGCACTGTCTTCGACATCCAACTGTAGGTTCGAAACCCCGAAACCAGGGGCGGACTACCCATCTTGCAGGAGCGAGATTACGCTAATCAAAGCTTTCAGTTTAGAATCTATGTGTGATAAATGAGTGGCGATTTAATAATTTCCACATATTTTGTTTTTAGTCAAATTTGCCTACAAGGCCATGTAGTTTTCCATCTTGCTTTCAACAAAAGGACTTTATTGCACCAAAGATGAGTCACATCCTGTGTATTTCACCCTTTCTCAGAATCTTGGTACCTGCTTCTACCTGACCCATTGTCCCCAAAAAAACTTGCTTTAACCTTGAGTGTAACCAACATTGTGTATATGCATTTACTATCTTTGTTAACTACTGCTAAAACTTTTACAAAATATTTTGTTAATTAACTTTTGGATTGTTTTAATCAAACTGCAAGGTTTTTCTTACGTCGTACTCTTTTTATCCTTGGCAGTGACTTTTGCGAGAGTACGACACCTTTTGGCTTTGTTTGTTTTGTTTATATTAATGTACATCAACTAAATTTCCGGGTTTTCACAATCATGATAATTACGATCATTATTAAACAAACTTCTCACAATTTCAGTGTTTTATTTAAAATTCCTTCCCTACTGTGCTTCAGATCAAAGCGTTGTCTACAACTAACGTAAGGAGGCCCTGCCTTAGATGTTTTATCACGTGCCACTTTTCAAATTTAAGCGGGTACTTGTTTAGTTTTAGAGGGAATAGTCATTCGGGTGGCCATTTTTTTAAAACGTTGCCGGGTTTATTTTATTTCCGTGTTCTTGTAGTGTGAAGTTAGCGTAGAACCTGGGGGTTAAGTACCTAACTAGACTTTATTTCTAAAATAATTACGGGAGCCAATAATCGGAAATTAAAAAATTACTATTGAAGTTCCTATGGTGCGTTCGTCAAGTCACCACCCCGTATAATAAGATTGAGCTATGTATAAGTAATATTGGAGTAAGTTGTGATTTCGTGCGTTCATCAAGTAACATTTGAAATATTAAGGTAGGTTATTTAAACGAGGTCTGTAGAATGTGATGAACTAGTTGAACGTACTCGAGAATGTAATAACAAAGGAGCATTATTGTCGGCTCTGGTTTCTTAGTTCTAACGGCATTTTATGAGCCATTTTGGCCACATGGTTTTTTAGATGTAAAAAAATGTGCTGAATCCAATTCTGGATGTTGCCAGGCCGAATTTTGCACTAGTTCACAAATACAGCACGATGGCGCCACTATCTATTGTATTGTGTACTATTTAGTATTAAATTGTTTTCCATAATTTATTACTTATATATACGTAAGAGATGGTTAATTACCTTCATAGCTAGTTCGAAAAAATGTAGGAAAATATATCCTGTGGTGATATATAGGGTGTCCCAAAAAAGCTGTGAATTAATTAAATTAGTGTTTTACATTTTCCTCGGCAAATTTTGTTTGTTATTAAATTTTGTGCTTTTTAATAACCGTTGGTAAGTATTTAGGTTCTTTCCAACTATATATATAAATAAAAATTGCGTATTTTTCCAATGAATCTGCATTTAAAAAAACAAAACCACATCGCATTTTTCAGATGATAACAAAAATGTGACTTTGATATGGAACACCCTGTGTATTATTACATAATATGACAGGTTATTAAATTGTTTATAAAACACTATAGCAAAAATATTTTAAATAACCAACATTTTCAAATTATTGACGATCTCCTAAGACGTAGAGAGTCTATAATTTTGCGGTGCCTGTCCATCTGTCCCGAGATCTGTTCATTTTGCATTTGGATTCTTTATCAGAGTTATAGATCGGAGTTCGTGAATTGGCAATGTACGTTAGTTATAAACCGAATTGCATGAAATTCAATATGGGCATAGTCGAGGGCATAGTTTTAGCCATATAATACGCAATGCTAAAAGTTGGGCCTAATCAATTCTACATTGACAGTGCCCTTTTTGAATTGCAAACTTTTTTATTTATGAAAGTATTTAAATAAAATTTGATACATAGGCACTTGGAATAAAAGCAAATCTAACACCAGGTTCAAAATTTGGTTTTTCACATGCTATAGCCACTACCTATAGTAGTATCTCGAGTAGTATTAAATGGCATTAAATGTAAATTAATTACATTAACTTAGCATTAACCACATTAAATTACATTAACTGAATTAACTTGAAATTAACTGCATTTACAGAACATATTAACTACATTAAAAGTTAATTTTAATTCATTAACTACTATTTGTACACCGAATTAACTAGGTGGTTTACCCCTCGGTTCCCGCCGACACAGTGCAGCGGCGCCACTTGCTACACTCAAATTGTTTATTTACCGCCCTCCAAGATACAGACTTTATTTACAAAAAATATGATTTCATTTTTTGGGGTAATGTTCAGAAGTAACTTATCTAGAAAACTGTCGGTTTACTTTTTCCATAAATCGTCTTGATCGAGAGTAAAACAATAAAACAGGTTAGCGCAATAAACGGTGCAAAATATCTAATCTTTAAACAGCCGGTATTCAGTTGCTATAAACTTTTTTAAAAAAATAGTCCGAACATTTTGTAGATAAAGGTCTAAATTTATAAAATATAAAATTTATATATTATTAATATGAAATTTTATTTTTCAAAAACAACTTGAGTTTTTTAGGCCGACCCTCTTATGGAAATTTACATTGGGTGCAGTGGGTACAGAAGGGCGTAGAGTTGCATCTTCTCATGATGCTGTTGCCGGGGGCATCTTGTACCATACATATTGTCTCGCAAATGCGATAAGGGACACTGAAAAATCGAATGGTCAGACTAGTCCTCCTAAAAACTTGGCTTTAAATAAATTATGCTATGAACTAAAAGTGCACAAATATCTACAAGTGTCTTGGCGACTGCTTCAATCTTAAAAAAAATGAGCAGAATGATGAAGAAATTTAAGTTCCGTTAAAATTTTTGAACGAAATATAGGTAATACATTTGCCGTCAGAATTATCTCTATATTGTTACCGTGTTGTCTGTATAATGTACCCAATATATAAGTTTTGCAATTTTCTGTGCCTCCTGTATGCTTTTTTAACACCTCAATCCGAAAAACTATGTAAAATGCGTTTGGCATAAAAATTTATATATTTGGCCGCCATATTGGCCGCCATTTTGAAATTAGCCAAAAATCAGCTTGGCAACATCCGAATTCGGGTTCAGCAGACATTTTTACCCTTATAAACGCACGTTCCCAAAATGGCTCATTAAATGCCGTTAGACTTGCGATTTATTAACTATGGCCACCCAACTGATATTCTGGGTCGATTAAACACAAAGCTAATCATTTACCGACAAAAAACAATTATATTGGAAAGACAGTCAGTCTTTATAATCGTAAAGTACTTCGCAGTGGCCGGATTTTAAGGATTATGAAGATAATCACAATTTTCTTTTAAATTTAACTCTTCAATGGAATGCATGTGCGTGGATACGTCATCTGGCTCTGAGTGCCTGTTTTTATTTCATTAATTAGAAAATAAATCAATTACGATGAAATCTACATTATGTATTTATTTATAATTTGATTAAGAAACGAAAGCCTGTATGCTGAAAAGCTTTAGGAAATGTCCGTAAATGATCAAATTCCTCGTCTCATTCCGACCTGCTCCGTAACGTCTCTTTCACTGCAGTCCAAGATCTGGCACTGCAACTTTAACTTACTTACCCTATATTTAGTTGGCAAGTCTGGGGAAAAATTGATAGTAGTAGACTTCCATTTCGGAACGACAGATCTTTCGCACCGCTTTCAAGTCTCGGGTAGTTCGAACTGAGTGGTACAAATAAATGAGCCTAGGTTGTGTTATTCTATGGTCGGCTCTTTTGTATGTTAGGACGTAAGATACAACCAGGAAGGAATTACTTTTTCAAATAAATATTGGTTGGAATTATACATTTATTTCTTTTTCAATCACGATCCAAATTCATACAAAACATCGAGCGAATGAACAATTTTGGGAGGTCTTAAAAGAAAACGCGTACTTTGTACAAATAGTAATAAATGCCAAAATTTGGTTACATTGATCTTCTGGAGCAAAAAAAACGTAGGCCATTGTCCCCAAAACAAATTCATTTAAATGACAGTTATGTTGTCGAAAACTACTATGCAAAATTATGAACTACGCAATAACTACCTCCTCGGAAATCTACTACGCATAAGCTTAAAAGGGAAATTAGACTTTCTACAGGTAGTTTGGTGCTAACGATACCAAATTGTAGTTTGACATACCTACTCGCCTGGAATATCCCAATAGGGTTGACATGTATTATTATTATTAATTAGAGTTAATACATGTAGGGCATCAAAGAAAAAGAATTCGGTTGCAATATAGAGAAAATCCATATGCAGCTAGCCTAATACGACAATAAAAGGTCTTGCTTTAGGCAATAGCTGTGGCGTGTAACCATTATAATAACTCCAATTAGTTCCTTTACTATTTCTCCGCAATTATCCTTAACAGTCGATTGTCTATAATTAATGTGTTTGCTTTACGTTAATAATCACCAAAACTGCATTTATGAGCTTATGTATTGTTTTATCCTCTATGGTCGTTGAAGATTAACGATGTTTTTTAAAATCGAATCGTGTAAGAAACTCTGTACATTGGGACACTCTGGAGCATCTAATTTATTTATCTTGTTGATTATAGGTATCCAAGTTCACCAACCTCTTTGAAGTTGGGAACTGACCAAATGTGATGATAACTGCACTGATTTTAATGTTGAAAGCATTACATAATCGAGTGAAAAACAATGACCATCTTTCCTTCATGGAAAATAGCCCGAAGTGCATGTTTTAATAAATTAAATATGTCTCCCAATCATTCGAGTTTTTTTCAAAATACTTAGTCAATCTCGAACTCTCTGTAAAAATTTGCATAAACATTTAGATGACCTCATTGGGGTGGGCAAAGAAGGAAAACTATAACTTTCCTCTCTTCTATAAAACGTATAGCTTTTTACGTTACAAAGCTGTCGGTTGGTTGAAGAAAGTGACTTTTCGAGTACGTGAAGTGTTTTATTAAAATGTATTAGGTCACATGAGTACGCGGTTGAAAAAGGCGAAGACATCGAAGGATGTGCCATTATACGAATGGCATTCTCATAAACGAGCTAGCAATTTCAAATTCAAGGGACATTTTAAATGAACAATTCAATTTTAAAGCAGCTTAAAATAAGGTACGAGATTCAGAGAAATGCCGGCGTTTTTATGACATTATCCAGCTTGACAAGTTGGCACATGCTTGCAATACGTAATACTCGACAAGGTCCGAGTACGTTTAGTGCAATGGACTTTGTATACAAATTTTGTGGTTATCGTAAAATATCGGAAAACGCGATTCGGAAATAAGCCGAATTTATGACCCGTGTTTTACGTCCTCCAAAATTGAACTTAAAAAAAAAGTTCGACTATTTGAACAGCTGAAAACAAGATTCTGTACGGAGAATTCAGGTTATAAATGAATCGAAACGAACACCTAATATGGAATACGGTCACCATTTATGTATAGTCAATGAATTTATTATCGAGAACCACCTGAGCGTAGGTTCCATTGTTCACATTTAATTCAGTATTCAATTCCATCCGACGAACCGAACGTAATGCGCTTAGTTCCTAATATCTTATTTTTCTTTCAGAATGTTTTGGTTTCGAGGGGCGCTGATGTGGCTAGGCGCCCTTTGCTACGTGGCCGCACCCAGTCCAGATTTGTGGAAGTGTCCCGACATTAACCAGGAGCCGATCGTCGAATGTAGCTGTGACATGCCGCATACGCTTAGGTGTACAGGCGACCGATCGGCTCTTGAAGTTATTGGTAAGTCAGTTTTTGCTATTCTTCTTTTTTACTACTACATTAAATGGGTGCAGTATTTCCTCGTGTATATTGTAAATTTGATTACATATGCCGGGTGGATGAAAAATAAGCTGAGGCAAGAAAAGGGTAGTGTGTCACTTTGTCAAAGACAAGTAGAAAACGTGAACGAAGGTGTTATTACTAATAACTCCGCACCCTATTATCTTACGATCGTACTTAAACGAGAAAATTCCAAGCCATCAAATCCTTAAAGGAATAGCTCTGTATTGAATACAATAGAAATAGTACATTATATATCAAGGTAGAGAAGTACAGTATTATTGCCTGAGCACCAAGATTACATCTCTAGGCGCTTGCGCCGAGGGGTGTAAGGTGCGAAGGCAATAATAGACTTCCTACCGTGGTATATATACTATTTTTTTCACTACAAGCACTTGAAATCCTCTAAATTAATTTTTTCAAAATGTGATAATTTTAGGTATGTAATTTCTCTGGAAATGGCGGATGGTGGCAATTATTCATTTTAGAGAAGTTGTCCTAACGTT
Source organism: Photinus pyralis (assembly GCF_008802855.1). Taxonomy (NCBI): domain Eukaryota; kingdom Metazoa; phylum Arthropoda; class Insecta; order Coleoptera; family Lampyridae; genus Photinus; species Photinus pyralis. Next base: position 15,697,901 of record NW_022170249.1, on the reverse strand, counting down.
TATTGAGCGAAATTTCGGGTTGTGTTTTCTAAAAGTGACAGCGTGACAGTTCTCATTATTGACTACTAGTTAATAATGTCCACATTATTAACCACTTTGAACAAATGCCGAGAAAGCCTACTTTACAAGTGGAAAAAAAGGTTAATAATCATGTCATCAGACGCTAGTAGTAAAAAAAACCCTTTACCTTACTTATACAGCAACTAAAACTACCATTTGTGTCGGTTAGCCTTGGAATACTGGACCATCTCTAAATGTGTCTCACGGATAGAAAAAAAAAGGTTGATTCTGAATCCGAAATGGAATACTTCCTTAATTTCGACGTTCCAAATCGAATATTACGTAATCCAACCGTAATATTCGAATTCATATCTGCGTACAAACGACAGAAATGAGCCACAATGAAAGCTGAAGGCTAGGCTAAAGGAGAATTTACTTTACGTGTTTGTTTGTCTCTTTGAGAGATGATGCGATTTTTGGTATAAACCATAATTAATAATAGACAGTTATAGTCCAGGAAATGTATAATTTTAGGATGCAAAATTCATGGTAGTTTTGGAATTTTCAACTTCCCACCAAAAATTCCCCCCGCAACTCCCCCAAATTTTGAAAAAAAGAAAAAATATCGTTTTTAAAAAAACCGTTATTTTGTGTATTTCAGAGAAAAAGTATCTGGAAATTTGGAAAGTAGACAAAACTTGAGACAAAAAAAGCGTATGATATTTTGACGTAGGGCGAATGGGTAGGGCGTTAGCGCGTCTCAGAACATGAGCCTTGGTGCCGTACGCACGCTAGGACATTAGACGATAACTGCAGGTGTTCGCCACTTTCGCGACCTTGCCTGTTTATCGCTGACTGTCATTTTCAATTTCTTGGTTCATCCCCTCCCCTGAAGAGCGCAGAAAGATTGCGAAGGGAAAGAAAGCAGTCATCGGTTGACATAATTTTTGGTGAATCTATGACTCCTTATAGGCCAGGCAAATTTTTTATCCAACAGCAGAAATAAACATCGCCTCATTGAAATGATTAAAAGGAAGTCGACAGTGCGACAAACTGACGAAGACGCAGACTGCCTCATCGTTAATACAGAAAATTGAAATGGCTTCAATTCATCCATCGGTGATTTGATTATTGTCGGCGAAGATATACATTTATTAGTTCTATTAACTGCACTTGCTCAATTACTTCATGAAGCACAGATCTACTCACCCTTTTGTCTTGAAGAAAACATAGTGACTAAAAACATACTATTTTTACACGGTTTCAGCGGCTGTGACTCTACGTCTTCGAGTTTTGGCGACGGGAAAACCAAATTTATTAAAGTCTTCGTCTAGAACCCAGATTTGTTTTTCCTAGCTTAGCTGTTTCTGATTCCAAATGCAGACGCACAAGCTATTGCAAAAGCTGGGAATCAATTTTTACTTCGTTTGTATGATTGCAAGAATGCCAACATGACTTTAAACGGTTTTAGACATCAGTGTTTCATTAGGACTGCGTACATCAGTAAACACGATATATCCTCTTTGCCTCCAACATGAAGCAACACTCATTCAGGACGTACCACCAAGTCCAACTTTCGCTAGGAAATGTCATGGAAGCACAAAAATGGAGCTGGAAAAGTTAATCTCCTGGGTGCAAAAAAAAGGATGCCGTGGCGCGTGTATATGCAGGAAAAGTTGGTTGAAATAATGTGCCTCGAGTGCAACAATTCATGCGCCAATAGCCCTAAAGATATCGTCGAAGATTTTGATGAAGAGAATGGACAAGCAGAGGATTTCGAACTACTATTTGAAAAGGTGGTCCATCAAGCTGATGAGATTATTTTGGGGAAATCACGGAAGAATTGTCAGATTAGTCGTTTCTAAACTTCCCTTTTTTGTCTTCGTTCAACAATGGATCAATCAATCTACTTTAACAACGGGACTTTGAAATCAATTAAATCTTTTTGGTGCATGAACCTACTTTTCAGCTGTGGGCCCTCAGCTGCAGTTAAACGGAAAAGAGTAGGTAATTTAAAATTTCTTTAAATAATTTAATTTAATTTAGTAATAAAAGTCTATATTTTTTAAATAGGTAGATGTGTTCTTAATTCTGAACTTGTCTGAAAATAGACGGGGAAAAGTTGGAGATTGAGGGTTGACTTCCAGATGTTGAAAAATAAGAGAGCCCCCTACGTGCGCAGTGTAGTACGTAAAAGCTTGTAGGACGTTTTTGGTTGCATACTATTTATATCTACATTTCAAAATTGTAGGTATTTTATTCGTGAAACCACAAAAATCTACATCGCGAGTACGAACTTGTCCACTAATCTCTTTGACCTAGTGGAATGGTGACATTGCTAAAGCGGAGAGGCGAATCTACTTAATCTGGGATGAACAGAGTATACAGTTATTAATAAGTGTTAATGCTATATAATTTGTTAAAACGAAATTAAAACAATTCCTCTTACTTCTGGGGAAAAAACGACAAAGGAATCTTTGTTTATATTTTTTAAACCAACAACATTTTCTTTGCATGCTTTGTAAGAAGATTTTACTTTTCAGATGCGATGTTTCGGTTTTTAAATTTCAACATCAACCTTATTTTTGAAATGCGGACTTTTTCATTTTTAAGTCGCTTTCAATTTCCCAAAAGTAATGTAGCAAGTGTTTGTACATCAATAGTTTTGGGAAATCATAAGTAACTCAAAAAGGTCCATACACAAATAAGGTTGAAGTAGGTATCTAAAATTTGAAATGTTTTCCAGGAAAGTAAAATCATTTTCTCATAAAACCTAGAAAAGCATCTTAAGAAAGTGCTGGTTTTTCCAAATAATCAATAATAAAATTTTAAAAACGAACAGTTTCCCTTCGTCTTTTTTTCATTCCTGCTTGGGCGTCCGACTTCATTGTATCGGGTGAAGAAAGCGGAGGAAGTGAGGGGACCTTTCAGAAAATGCTTCTCTTATCATACACTAACGCCTCACCAAAAATAAGCTCGTTATTAATTTTGCCTATTTCCGATTTACGATTTTGGGAGACTGATGGGCCATTTTCATCAGAACAGCACATTCAAACTCAACTAAAAAATGGCTTACTTGATGGCGAAACAAAGTACAGAAGGTTTTTCGAAAATTAGGTTGGGTGTACTTTAGTACACAGATACGAGATGTGATCACCAATTTCGTTCAAGTCTTATACATCGGTGTTTTAAAATTTATAGAATCAGAATCATACTACAGTCGTTCTACAGTTCTGTTGCGATGCAGTCCTGGATAATACCAGAGAAATTTGCTCCCATACATTTGTAGTTTCCCACCAATTTCGTTAAGGTGATTATTAAACGAACTGTATCAATAGGAAGGAATTAAATTTTAGGCGCAGACAAATGTAAAGTTTCCAATGCGAGTATCTCGAAAACGAAATGTCGATAGAAGGTACTCATAAATGTAAAGTGGAAGGGCTGGACGAGAAAATTGGAAGGCCGGAATGAAGCGTATCAGTCGGTTTTGCAAGAATGTTGAGCCAAGGTATATATCCCCTCCTTTAAGATAATCTTGCACAATTAGGTACATTCTGCCTAAAATGATTGGTTTGCACAAATGCTTCAACCGAGGCTTCAACTTTGCGATTTTCAGAAAGGACAACTCTTTAATGCCCTAAGAATATTAAATTGGGATTAGCTAACCAAAAACCAACAACCGAATCAAACTCTTCTTTGTAATATACTCGTACTTACAAAAATCCTGTGTCACGGTGTTTGTGTTCGCACTCCTCCGAAACGGCTTACCCGATTTTTATGAAATTTTTTGTTGAGAATAGGAAGTTTCATACCGCTAGATGATTACATAGTTCGCCGTGTGGGCGAGGTGAGGCGGCGCGGCCGAGCGTATGTTTCATCGAAGAGGGGTCTGCTAGTATATAACTAAACTTACGTAGTGCACCTATATTTTATGTACCCTCATAAAACCAAATATGGACAATCATCTCCCATTTCTAGGATGTGCACCACAGCCAACACTCTATGCAAAAATTTCAGTTTTTTTGGTTTACCTACTATATCTTTATTTAAAAAATTATTATTTATAGAAAATAGATATGTCTTGGAGTAACAATATTTAGTTTTATATTTCCACCTTGTATATCGTTTGCGTCAGTTTTATGTAGTTATTTAGTTTTTATTTAGTTTTGTTATAATGGGCAACCGTTAATAAATAAATAAATAAAAAAATAAACTAATAATCATAAAAAGAGACCTAAAAAAACGTAAACAAGCGATAAACAGACCAAGTGCCTATAGAAACAGTCAAAGTAAAGTTACAACCGTCTACATTTTCACAAAGCGCAAAATTACAGAGGCTTATTGAAGGTCCTTTATTAACTGGGTAAAAACGAATTTTTTTACTATAGAAGTTCCGCAAGATGTAATGGCAGGTTAAAATTGATACTCCCCGCGCTTTCGAAAATGAAAGTGTAATTTGAATGTGATCGTGACGGGTTCTTAATTAATTTACCAAATTGTTCTCCTCTGGGTGGTAAGTCCGCGAGGTCCAAATTCAATTTAATGTAATGTAATTTTGTTTTTCCCTTTTTACATCGGCTAGCTCAATGAAGACTTTCATCACTTACCCAGTTGCGTCGATCGCCCACCCCAGTTTCCTTGTATTAGATAAGAGAGGTCTCCATAATAAAGTGACAATTTGCAAATAAAACAACAATACTGAAACAAAACTAAACTTCGTTTTTACGTGTTAATAACACGCAAAATTAAATAAATAATAGAGGTATCAAGTGATCAGTGCGTTTTTTCCCTAAATAGTAAGGGAGGTATTGCAGTAGGGTAAAAACTAACCCTCCACTTTTTTTACGGAAATACACGTTTAAGGCCGCCTGGCATACATTTAAAATCCTCAGACACTCCATTCTGCAGATATTTGCACTGAAAGATTTGACATCATTAATAGAGATGTCTCGTCCTGACGTTCCACTTGCTTTAGAGTACTTTCCTCCGACAAACCGTTTTTGAAATATGGATATCACCAATGAATCTTTTCTTCCAGACGTCCCAATCGCCCTTTGTGAGTACGCTCTTCCGACAATCCGTTCTGGAGGAGAAATATGGTTAGTAGAAATTACTTCCTTTCGTTCAGACCTGGCACACCTTCAAGGTATAGGCTACCTATTGCAAACATTTTAGGATTCTAGGACCATTCCCCTAAAAGCAGCGGGCCCGGACGGACGCACGGACGGACGGATGGACAAAACGCAAACAATACCACATGCTATGCACTAAAAACAATTAACGACCGAATCCTTTATTTATCCTTTATTAATATCTGATTTGCAAAGAAATTTGTTTTAAAAAAATTCTCCCTTAAAGACTCCCCCATTTTTTTGGGCTCATAGCTAGAATACCGACTCTTCCCCCAATTTGGGTACCCTAGATGATTTAATTACTTGTCTTTCTGGAACTCCGTTCTTGTGACGGGATGGCCGATTTTTTATAAAAATGTTACCTTCTCAACAGATGCGGTGGTAGACGTCTAGGTGGCCGTAGGTATTTGCGTTCGAAGGCGCCGGAATGTTGTATGCGTAGTGATAATTAGCTTGTTAAATCAACTGAATAAATTGATGGGAACATACGATCGTTTAAAGTTACCTAAAACACATCAAGATTGTATTACCGTCCGTCAGACTGGCGCTAGTAACTTTCCCAGACGTTTAACCGCGTGACGCATCCAAAAACCATTGATACGTAAAATATAGATCGCCAAACTCCTTCGGAAACTATTGACTTGAATTGAAAGCAACCAAAATGAAGAAGCCGCCTTCTAATGGAAACATTAGAGGACGTCTTTATCTCTATGATGTTTTGTAGGCAACAATTCGCTGTCGATTCTTTGTGTACATTATACGGTGCACTACTCTTTCCTGGGTCACTGCATTGTGAAAACCTCTACCTCCACTAGACTGATTTGCCTGCCATTCAAAAGTCCATCGCCGAGGCTAAGTATTCTGTTTGTGTATCACGTCACACTGCAAAAGTAGGAAACCACGTCTTCATTCCAAATTGCGAATAAATGAGAACCGATGCCTTAAATTAGGAATGCTAATTAGAGGTTAACTAAGTGTGTAGGTAGGGTGCTCGGTAACACACTTACAGCTTTCATTAACGAAATTTTTTGCGTAGGAGGCAGGTGCAATGAATAAGCTGTTGCCACGAATTTAGCATTATCCATTAATTACCATTTTCACTTCTCCACGTGCCCAAAATATAGGTAACGCAAATCATTTAGATCGAAACAATATTAAAATGCTGTTACTTCTGTTTTTTGGCTTCACGAATTAGACGATGTATCTAAATTTCTCTAGCAAATAACCAAGCGCTTGCATTGGTGCTCTATTTTCAGGACTATACTTAATTAAGGCCAAATTTTGGCCATAAACAAAAAAATCTTGATTAAAACGCGCCAATCCACTGCTAAAATGCTCCATGCATTCCTCCGGTTTCTTTTTCTCGGAGTAATTAAAATAAAATGCAAAATTTGAAACGGTTAAACAACCAGGCAGTGAGATTGATTCGTTGAAAAACTTATTTTACTCTCCTTACTACGACAGAAAATCTGAACACCAATTCACAGTGACATCTTGTTCTCGTTCTCTCAATTGTCAATACTCTCACTATTTTACAAGAGTAGCACATCTTATATAAACGAATTGAGGAATAATGTATACTTGAAAATGCATGGAAAGCAAAGTGTATGAAAACTTTAAACTGAAAGATAATTCTTTGCAGGACGGACGCTACGTTCATTAGATTCCGCATCGGTATCCTTACTTGACTGTACAGTACAGAACCTAAGTTCACTTCCCGGATCCCTACTGGAGGGAGTAGCCCTTCACGGTCTAGTCATATCATCTGGGGAAATAACCGACATTCACCAAACAGCCTTCCAAGGACTAGCATCCCCACTTCAAGCCTTGGGACTTCCTAACAATCAACTTACCTCAATACCCACGCTCGCTCTAAAGTCGCTACCCGAACTCGACCGCCTCGACCTATCCGGTAATAAACTACGAATTCTCGATGCGGAGTCATTTAAGGTAAGAATTCCTCCGGGTCCGCATCTCCTAACCTCTCAGCTTTCAGGGTCTCTACAACCTTTCCTTCGTCGAGCTGAGCAACAACGTTCTAACCAAAATCTTTCCGACCACATTTTCAAAGCTCCCGCAGCTGCGAACGCTACGACTACGCGGCAATCGTCTCTCAATCGCGGCCTTATCAAAATTAGACCAAATATCTACGGTCGAAGAAATCGATCTTTCGGCGAACGCGTTCGTGGGCCCCATCGACTCCCGCACATTTCCCAAGATGCAATCCCTGAAGTACCTGCAGCTCGCTCACAATTCGTTTACCAGCATTAAAATGGGATGTCTGGAGGGATTGGGGAATTTGACCGTTCTCTCCCTTCAACATAACCAAATTGACGTTATCGAGGATCACGCCTTCATCTACATTTCGAGGATAATCGAACTGGATTTGTCACACAACAGGATCGTTGCGGTTTCCGGCGCGTCTTTGGCGCACTTACTGTCGTTGAACAACTTGGACTTAAGGCACAATTTTCTTCGAGCTTTAACGGCCGATTTAGTTCAGCCGCTGAAGAAATTGCAGAACCTTAGACTGGACGACAACGATATATCGATTGTTGCCAGTGATGCATTGAAGACTGGTATCGTACTTCGGAGGTTGACCTTATCTGGTACGTTGGCCTATTGTGCGCGTACACTTTAGCATTAATCTTTTTCAGAAAACCCACTTAATTGCGATTGCAGTCTCTCGGAGTTCGCACTATGGCTCGCTAACTCATCTTTGACCAAGGAAGACAAGGGTAGTGTGGTCTGCACTACGCCTCCCACCTTGGAAAACGGACTGTTGGTGGATATTCCTAATAAAGACTTGCTGTGCGGGGAGGACGAGCAAGATCCGGCAGTTACGTCCAATTCTGCCCCCGTCAAGGCGCACATTAATCTTCAAAATTTTTATTACGATGGCGATCAAATTACTCTGCAGTGGAACGTCGAGGAGAGGGCACTTCCGTATATGTGCGATGCAATCTTTGTCTACGAGGAGGAAGGCCCGAACGAAGTCCTGCACGAGTCGACGCCCTTGAAGTGCAACTCGTCGCAGCTAGACGACCCGAAGGTACTAAACGTTACTGTACCAAACTCTTCCCAGTTAGTGGAAGGGCGCAATTACCGCTACTGTGTGGTACTGCTCGAGTCTGCCTTTAGCTCGGACGACCTTTCCTTGGTACTGGGCTGCTCCGACGTTATGCCTTTGAAAACGCACGTCGAGATCAACACCACGGAGGGTACAGTCACGAATTCGCCCAACGTAACGGCGATATTCGCGTCGATTAAACAGGACGGTTTAAAAGTTGCTGTTGTCGTGAAACCTAAATACAGTTGCGAACTCGACGTCGCCGTATTTAGGAACAGTGGGTTACTCGCCCAGAAGAGACTCAGTTGTGACTCGCCGGTGCACGTGTTCGAAGGATTCTGTGATAACTCGTACAAAGTTTGTGCCCATATCGTGCAAGCTAGTGTGACGAAACCTACGTGTATTAAAGTGATCGAAAGTGCGGTACCAAAAGTGTTCGACATTAGTATGATCGGTTTAATATTAATTTTATTGTCTTTGACTACCGGAGTTTCCTTTGTGACGATCGTCTGGGTTTTGTTTAAAAACTCGAGGGCGAAAACTAGTACTCATCAGTGTTTTTTACCGCCGGAAGGGGAAGAACAGCAACATAACAAATATATCAAACTACAAGCCACCACGAAGCTTTAGGAATAAGTGTTAACGTAATTTTAGTTAATGTTATTATTTGTGCCATAATTTTTGTTTAGTTTCCACTTTTATAACAAGTTACAACGTATATGATACCGATTTGGACCATTTTTGACTGCTGCGCACAATTTCATTAGGTCTAAAAACTTTTATTTTTTACGTTTTTGTATTCTAGTCATACGATGCCGATAATCGTAAGTAGCGCTCAAAATATAGATCATATTTTGATAGCAGGAAGGTGTTTTCACATTGTCTCTCATTCTGGAGAGGAGTTCTTGAACAAATCTGAAATCTCGATTCAGTGAAAACCAGAGGCTTACAACGAGACTATTGCTCCACGAACGAGGTGAGTTATTTTTTAGCCAAATAATGACAAAAGGTTTGAACAAATTCCACATTCCACATTCCTTTGAAAGTGAGAATAGGTCTTCTAAGATTTGGTTTGGAGTAACAGTTAAGCACTAAACTTGGGGAAACTTATTTTAAGAGAAGGTACTATCATGTTATATTGTCGTTTTTTTTGTTTTGTGCTTATATTTTGGATCTACCATTTTTCTTAGCAATTCAATATCAGTGAAAGGTCATTTTCAACAGAACCGGAAGCTGCAATGGTAAAAATTCCATTCAATTCAAAATTGTTTTACAAAAATGGAACCTCTTAAAAGCCAGCTAACCCAATTAAATACTAACAGCTCTCCCATAGAAAAAATTGGCAATTATGATTTTGGCTGACATAAACATTACAATTTTACGTAGAACTTAAAACTGAAATAGTACCTATATAGGGTGTTTCCTTTAAAATAAGCAAGTGGGAATAAACTTCCGGTGTAACCGGAAATGTCACCAACTGGAAGATAATTTACATGAATACTTCTTATTCACAAATTTTCAAAATATTCTGAGGCATTCGTCGAAAAACACCTTGTACCTTGCCTTGTATATAACAGAATTTTTCATATTCAATATGGAACTTGGGAGAGACAACCAGCATATTATAGTAAAACTATATTATTGTGTAATGATTTATGAAATCATAGTTTCTAAAATATGCATTTATGGGAGAAAATTGAATAACATTATCTGTAACTTGCGAAAGCTATGGGCAATGTGCTTACCAAAAACCGAACAGTAACCTGAGCTTTGAATACTTATAGATGTATTTTACAATCAAAGCTTGAGACACGGTAATTAATTATTCGATTTGGAATGATCAAATTAATTGTGCACAGCACCAAAATCCAAAAATAAAGTGAAAGTGCATAACTCCTATACCTAGGTACGTAACACGTATTTATTAACGACCTTTGTGTTTATTTCTATGTGTGTATATAGTTGTTAATACATAACATGTCGATTTGTAACTGTACATATAATTGTAGTGTACATATTTTTTCCATAACATGTATTATAGAAGTAACCATTGCTTATTTACATCTTTGTTGTTATTTTGCTGTCATTAAAGATTAAATAAATGGATAAAACCTGACGAATTTCCTCTCCTCGCATTCACAGTTTGATAAGCGAAAGGGGAAATACGATAATTGTTTTGATTAAGTGTCATCCCGATCCTAACTTTCGAACAGTGCGCGCTTAATTTGCGACTATGCCTACAGTAATTTGCTTCCTAATTTTTACCGGTTTGGCATACGCGAAACAGTACGACGCGAACTCAACAGGTAAATACCCCAAAAGTGTAAATTAACGAAATCCGCCCCTATTTTTGCAGATTTGACAAAATGCAAAGTGCACTACACGCGTTCGGAGGGCTCGTACAAAGACTTCTACGAGATCGCCAATGAGGCGCACGGAAACGAGACGCTTTTGGACTTTCACTTTTCAGTTTTGGCACCGAGCGACGCCCACATACTGTTTACACCGTCAACTAAATTAAATAAGGGAGATCCTGCTTATGAGATAGTATTGGGGGCCGGCGGTAACATGTTTTCCGACATTCGACGCGCACAAAAAGCGTCGGTTAAAGCGTCCACTCGACTTAAAAACGTGCTGTCGTCGCTCGATCCCCAATCGTTCTGGATCCACATATCAAAACGTTAGAATTACCCTCATCTGTGTCGATCTTTCATACGGCTTGTTTTAGTCGGTCTCATTGAAATTGGGCGCGAAGGTGAAGAACTGGCGTTCCTCTCTTGGAAAGATAACGACCCGTTGCCGATAAAGTACTTCAGCTTTGGAACGTGGCCTGGAGTTGAAGCCAAGTGGTATTACGATTGCTATCCCAGTTCTGGTTCAAAGGTCAGTTCTTTTTGCGACGGCCGACTTTGAATCCGTATATTTTAGGAAGTTGTAAAAGAGCTGACGCACGTTCAACGTTTAAGGCATGATTTATTAAGCACTTACGATCCGTATATTCGACCGGTCCTTAAACATACCGACTTGACCATTCTTAAGATGCAAATGAATTTAAATTACATATCGCTGGTAAGCTTCTTATATTAGTTAATTTATTGCATAGTTTTGTATAATCTTTTCTTTGTTGGGAGCTTTAAAAGGATTTTATTCGCATGTAGTAAATTGTGGTGGAGATAATCTCTTCTACTGGAATCACTTGTTCTCTGCACAACTGCTGAGAATGTTGTTACCCTGTTTGACTATTGGACGAAATCGCTATGCTTTCCTTTGGCTTTGATTTATACCTATTCTGAAAATAAATGCTTTCTACCCAGCTGAACTTTAACTTTTAACCATTAAGAATGGATTTTGCGGAGATCCCTTTCATATGGGCTTGTTTTTTTCTCATTTAGGGTTGCTTTTCAGCACAGCAGTGTGACAAGTAAAAGAATTTTGCCCTAGAGTAGATTTTTGTTGGTAATCTCCTCCCCAAGTAGCCATTTTTGTTGTGGTTTTGACAATTCAGGGAGCAGTTAATTTTATCCATCCATCGGAAGTATATTTGATACCAGAAAGCGAAAGAGGAAATAAAATGGCCACTAATGTTGCTATCTACATGTGGATTTTAAAAGGTACCAGGTACCTACCCACTTTATCCTAAAATACACTTGTTTGGTGTTCCGTGTGACTCTCACTTTTCCGAAGATTTCCCTTCGTGTCCATTTAAAGGGTCTTTTGGAGTCTTGCTGCTTCAGGAGCAAGTATTATTTCCACTGGGACTCCCTTTTCGCATTCCTTATGGCTTCATTGTACGCTGTTACTGAACTACGATATGTATCCCAGCCATTCCATATTAGAAACTCTCCTATAGTCTCCGCCCGCATGTGCGTGAGTCCTTCATGTTTCCATGGGATTATCTCTCATTTCCGCGGGAAGCTGCCTTTGTAATATTTATTATGGCTGTTCGGAGATTAGTTTCCAATATTCTTAACAGGACTTTTTGTCTTCGAAGGACAGTCGCCAAGTTTTTCTTCCAGGAATATCTTACATGGGGCAGTCGCCAGTCGGATTTCCTCGGGTCGGCCTTTGATGATGTCAATCCAAACTATTAGTCTTACACATTTGGGAAGACTTCAAATAACGAAACTATGTCTAGGTGTCTCCTTTGAGGTCTTTCTGAAGGGTGGCAGTTGTTCCCACCGTTGAGTCCGAGATAATTTCGGCCGATTGCGATATCTGTCTTCTGTCCCGGAGCACGAAGGGGTTTCGAGTGACCTTTCAGGTCTTCAACTTCTATCATTGGGTTAGTGTGTTAGTATTTTGATTATCTGTAATTTCGATATCTAAACATAGATTACAAATTTCGTATAGTTTAATTATAATGCTCAAATGAAGTCTACGATTATTATATTATATAATATATTATTACCAAATGCGATCTTTTGATCTGCTTGAAAATCCAGTAAAAAATAGCAATGTAATCCCCCAAAAATATCGCTTCTCGCCTTAAAAATTCCCGGCTCAAAAAAGTCTTAGAACTTGCTTCATACGTAATTATAGGCACTCTCCCTTGTCTGCCCTCATTTGTAGAAGTTAATTTTTGACTTGGCGGGGCCAAGGATTTTCATCCGTTTTACTGGTATCCTTATTCTTTATTATGGAATTCTATCGTTTGATTTAATAAATTGTAATTTATTGTTGCTCTTCGCGTAATTTAATTTCAGAATGAATACAAATCCACGCTAGAGCTTAGAGGAACCACAAAATTGGTAAGTAAGCACTTTCAAACATTTTTCCGAACTTTAATTGGAAACATTCAGTCTTGGAACGATGAGAAGATGCGGTGGAATGTGAGTGACTATGGAAACACGAAAAGTCTACACATTGTTAGTCGACAAATTTGGCAACCTGATTTTGTCGTATACAAGTAAGTATCTGACAAAAGGAATGCACGATAATGTCTCGCAGCGCCATAGATTTAATGGGAAGGGACGTTCTTGGCGACCACGTTATGGTTGTAACGCATGATGGCACTGTCCAATGGAATCCACCTATCCGCATAAAAGCCTGGTGCAACATAACCGACTTGGGGCACTGGCCCATTGACACGCATTCCTGTTTGGTATCCTTGGGGGTGTGGAACGAATTTGAATTTATTCAACTTCACTTTAATAAAGAGGAAAGCGACATTGTAAGTCGGAGAAACAGTTGTTAAAGTTGCTCAATTTGCTTTCAGCTCGGCCAACACTTCCAAACTGAATGGGAAGTAGTAGACGTGACAATTATAGCCAATTTTTCTTGGGATTTTAAGCAAGCTAACAACACAAAACCCGCATTTTTTAAGATTCTGTTTACATTGAAACGTAACTCTAGCGCTTACAGTTTGGCCTTTTTTACTCCTTTTTTGGGTAACGAGTAAAGTCTTTGTGTAACTCGCCATTTATCACAATTTGTAGTTGTTGCCTGTGGAATGCTATTGACGTTTTGTGTTTCTCCATTTGGACATCTAAAGATATCGTTGTGCTGCCTCCAGTTGGTTATAATCTCGTTGGTGCTTGTCAATCTTGCTGAAACCATACCGATACTTCCAGATAGAGTTCCGTACTTAGGTAGGTAGATATACGTACGCTCATATGAAGAAAAGCTCAACTTACACTTTCAGTTTTACTATACAGCTACTCTTGCTTCGCAAGTATCCTTTGCATCATCATATCAATCTGTGTAATCAACCTATCAAGATCTACATATGATTCACCAGTACCACACTGCATATTTACATTCCTCACCGCTACTCCCACACGTATTATTTTACTTCTTCCGCGAGCACAGGTAAGTTTCTGAGTAGTGCAGAAGTAATAGATATGAAATCTAATTTCAGGTTTCTACTCATTATGGTAAAATAGATGACCTTCCCATCTTAAGCAGCGACGAGAACGTTCAAGAAACATGGATTTTGCTAGGGAAAGTAATTGATAGGATCTGCCTTTATGTCTACATTATATTGATTATGTACGCGGTATGTTCGCAGTATTAATATCTTCAAGGTGTATTACATTTTGTAAAAGTCATTTTTATACCAACCTGCAACCAAAAATAAAGATAAACATACATTTCGCTAAGACGAACAACAAAGACCAGTTGTTCTGTCTTTGGGTGATAAAGGCAGGACAGTTCAGGAGAATGTGCTGGATGTACTGTTACTGGTGACTGACAGGTGGGGCAGAATGGGGGATCATGGCATAGAATCTCAGAATGACTCCCACCCAATCTTTCTTAGGTATACCTAAGTAATTAATGGTGAATTATCAACCCAGACGGTCATTTCTAATCATTAACTCGTTACTGTTTTTCTGCACTACCAATGTTAAATGCTCTTTGGCGCCTTTATTTTAAACCCGACGCAAAAAGCGTGTAAGACTTTATTGTAAATCTCACCAAGACGCTTATACTTTTCGAACAAATGAAATTCCCGTGAAAGTTGCCGAGTTATTAAAACACTTTTCGAAGTTCCCACAGAATACGAGAAAAAACGCGATTTCCCAAAGGCGGTACGGTACGAAGTTCGGCGGGACTGCTAGTCAAATATAATGATTAATTCTTACAATTCCTTAAAAAGAGTTTTTTATTACATTTGTGGAAGGTAAAAGTCTATACGGTCATTTCAAAAAGTTAAAAGTCAATAAAACACGAATTGTGAATATCAAACTTCAAGGAATCGAACGAAAGCACCATTTTTACAAACGATAAATTGTGTGAGTGAGTGCCATCCATTTTAACTAAAAATGAGCAATAAACAATAAATCGAGCAGGAAAGAAACAGTTCTCATTTATTCAGTTTCATGAAGTTCCACATAGGTACTTATAACCATTTGAATATTATTTCATTGTTTGATCAATAGCTTGCAGTTTACACAGAATGTTTAAATCTATCAGTGATTCGAGCTCTCTTTTGTCTAATTTAAGGTTGTAAAACCGCAATACTCAGTTCTATTTCATCAATTTGTTCAATATTACAGTTTGGATTCAATAGAAGACGAAGAAGATGGACCTTGGCAGGGATTGATGCATAAATTTTCGGTGTTTCACTTAGATTCAATAAACGCGAGGTTTAAAGAAGTAAAATATAAGTTAGCAAAAGGCGGGCGCAAGGCAGAAGAGGGATTAAATAAGAATGAATTTGTTGGTGCCATTGAAGAAATTTTCGGTTTGTATCATAATTGGTTTTCCACTTCGTCTTTGTCAAAAGCAAATATACGTGCATTGAAATCGTTTATTGTATTCTAGATTAAATTTTAACACAAAATGTTAAAGCTATCGAAGTTAATGGTATCCACCCCCATGGTGTTTTCCGCCTTCACCATGATGGTCTCCACCTCCACCATGATGATATCCACCACCCTCGCCATGATGGTGTTGTTCACCTTGTCCGTAATTGTGTTTGTTACCATGACCTTTGTGATGCCATTCTCCTCCACCTTCATGGTGTCCTTCACTTCCACCATAATGGTGTTCTCCACCGTGTCCGTAATGGTGTTTATCGTCAACATCCTTATGGTGACCTTCTCCGTCATGATGATGTCCTTCGCCTTGGTAATGTTCTTTTTCCCCTCCTAGATGAAGTCCTTCGCCACCACCATGGTGAGGACCTGCGCCCCCGTAGTGTCCACCCTCGCCTTCTTCATAATGATGACTTCCACCTGGCTCGTGGTGAGCTCCCCCGCCATATTTATCAGCTTGTACGCAGCCTAATATTATCAACCCAACTACACAGCATATCTGCAAATGAAACGATATTGTTTAAGAACATAGCCCTTCATCTCTTACCAAAAGTCTATGCCCCATCTTCCGTCGTTTCGAGTACACACCACGTAGAGTGAATACCTCCTGCTGCGAGGAGCAGAAAATTTATACGCATTCCCAATGACGTCGTTACAGAGTGGTTCCCTTTTTTACACAATTAGGTAATATACATATCTAAGAACAACTAATTTAGATTCTAATGGTATGCACACCTTGTTTACGGTGCAATTAACACTGTGATAATTACTCGATTAAATTGGTTCATACATAAAATTTTTCCCAAGAAATAAACACCACAACCTTCAATTCTGCAAAACCATTAGACCGTTATCAAAATCATATCACTTACCGATCATTTAAAACTAATTAATGACACATCCGTAATGGAACAGTCGATTATTTCTCTGAAGCTATCGGTCAGTTGTTCCAACCGCATACCTCTATACCTAATTTACTTTGAGGACTTTCCGAAGTGATTTATGGTTCATTGGACCTTACATATAATTTTTTAATTGTTTTCAACTTAAATTTAACTTCTGTCTTAAAATTGCGATGCAAATAGGTATCCTATTATTGCAAAACTTTTTGAATTTTTTTGATTTTACCCAGCAAATTTAAGGGTTAGCCCATCATACTCGCATACCCGGTAGCATTGCGCAAGGAGTATCAGTTAGTTTGCATTGTAGCAGTAACTTGCTGTACAAATCGATTAGACTTCTCAATCAAAAGTTATAGACAGAAACCAATTTCGAAAGAAAATTCAAAGGGCTGTAACTTTTGAACTAGTAGTCCAATCTTGGAACTGTTTGAAATTATGGATTCTACACGCCACATTCTATAAGACAATTTTTTTTCCGGGTCGATCTGAGACAATTTTTTTCTCGGGCCTCAAAAAAAGGCAGTGTAGTATAA
The DNA here is from genome assembly GCF_008802855.1 of Photinus pyralis. Classification (NCBI taxonomy): domain Eukaryota; kingdom Metazoa; phylum Arthropoda; class Insecta; order Coleoptera; family Lampyridae; genus Photinus; species Photinus pyralis. Next base: position 15,681,008 of record NW_022170249.1, on the reverse strand, counting down.
CCTTCCTTTTTTACCAAAAATCGACTATACCAAAATTTCTCGGGAAAACACTTTTTCGTATTAATTTTGGTGCGTAGAATGCAAAACAATTCGTACTTTTTCGATTAGACTTCTCAATCAAAAGTTATACTCGTAGACTAGAAACCAATTTCGAAAGAAAATTCAAAGGGCTGTAACTTTTGAACTAGTATCCCAATCTTGGAACTGTTTGAAATTATGGGATCTACAGGCCACATTCTATAAGAAACTTTTTTTCCGGGTCGATCTGAGACAATTTTTTCACAAAATTAGTATTTTTTGGAACTGTCTTGTATCATGACATGTTTTTTCGTTTTGTATAGTTCGTATATCCGTGCGGAACATAACTTTCTGAGTACAACTGGCCGCTTCGGTTTGTTGTCAAAACAAAAAATAAGAATCTTTCTTTTGATTCTTCACTTCGAATTCTTTTATTTCTCCGAGTGCTTCAGAATCTTCGAAGACGTCTACTTTCCGAGTTCATCAGACTTTTGCCAATGCTTCTGACTTGTTCTTTCAAATGTTTAAATTCGTGGGTCACCATAATGCTTCAGATTTTTCCAAATCTTTTATTCTCCAGATCTTTTGCATTAATCAATTTTATATTCAACGGATTCTTTAATTTTTTCGAATTCTATCATCGATTTTTGGGTCTGTTTTTAGATTAATTAAATTCTTTAGATCAGTCCGATCTTTCAGATTCTGAAGAACTTCGGACCTTTTTGTTAAACATTAGTTTATATGTTCAGCTTTACAGTGATTCTCCTAATTTATATTTATTTTTCTAGATTTTGGAAATTCTGCGCATTCTTTAGATTTTTTAGATAGTTGGTTTTGTTGGCAGCCATGGTTATTACTTGGGGCAATTATTTATCATGCATGTATTGAAAGAATGGATTGTGCATGCGCAGATGCACCAAAAGAAGGTGTGTTCTAAAAAAAATAAATTAAATGTACATAAAAAAGTAGGCTGTGTATTCGTACAGTAAAAAGCGCAAGAAAATTATTACGCATGCGCGTATTTGTGATCCAATTCTTCTGAAAATTCAACGGAAGATGCTTCCTATAAAAGGGAATTGAAATCACGTGTCAAAAAATTAGATTGCGTGTGCGCAGACGTTATTAGGAACTTAGTGGCTTTTTTAGAATATGCAAGTTCTTTTTTTCTCTGGTCTTGAAACTTAAAAAAAACTCTTTCAATTCCTTTAGTCCTTGGATTCTTCTGATTTTCACAATTCTTCAAAAATTCAAATTATTTAGGTCCATCAGACTCTTCAGATTCTTAGATCTCTTCAAATTCTTCTTTCAGTTTTTTAGAGTCTTTCAATTTGGAGCCTATAATCCTGCAATTTTTCGGATGTGTTAAATAACACATTATCGACCGGAAATCTTATTCCCTGGATTTTTGGATTCAGTATAGGTCCCTTTTCAGCAGTATTGTTGAAGATTAAAAGACTTGTACTGCTTACAGGTAATTGCAAGCATTCTGTACAAGCTTCAATTCTCTACAATCAAATTGACAAGAAAGAACATGGAACAATCACATGGGACCAATTTTTAAATTTTGTAATCGGAAATTCCCCCACCGACTACCAACCCCCATTCACCCTCAATGTAGGGCGCATTTTCAGTCCGCCCCACGTCAAGGTATTCCTTTAGTTTAAAACAATGCAAATATTTGAATACTTAATCCTTGCAGAAAGATACGGTGTCCAAAATAGTCTTGATAGAAACAGAAAAATATTTCTGCTACGCGATCATATCGAAGTACGGCCACGTTGGTCTTTACGATGGTAACATGAACTTCCAAACGTCTTATCATATGATCATGGCTCGCGAAGATATCGACAGAAAGGAGAAGGAGAGGAGAAGAAGAAACCGATGGGTTACCGATGCTCTATTCCTGAAGGATGCGCTTCTGTTGTTAATTGCGAGCTCGGCGAGGAGCGTTACCATTTATGACGCATCCGGTTTAACCCATGTTGCCTTGTGGTTAATTTTAGGTCTTCCGAATATAGTTCAATGTCTTGCTTACCATTTCCATCTTGTGAACGGAAAGTTGACGTTGTACATGGGAGATGATTCCGGTCAGCTGCTCAGTGTGGAATTTCTGCAGCCTAAAAATGGATTACTGCGCAAGAAGCATAGCGATAAGCTCAGTTTTTTTTATTGGATTGTAAGTAACATGCTCAAACGTGCTTTCGACAATGAGAATACTTTCAGCAACTGTACAACGAAAAAGAATTTGTAACCATTAGTCACTTAGGACGTCCACACCATGACAGCATTACTGCAATCGAATACTGTAAACAAAACGACACTATTGTAACTTCCAGTAGAGATGCCACAACGTCCGTTACAATCCGTGCTGTAGAAAACCGAAGGCACAATTATTCCTTCCAAATGCACCGAGTAAGTGCTTTTCGAACAAGTAATTTCACATTCCACTGCCTATCCAGGGGGCCAGTTGTTTTGCAATTAGTACAAGTTTAAAAGTTCTGATTACTGGAAGTGATGATGGAACAGTCAGAATTTGGAATGTTGTCGTCAAAGATAAGCCAATTGCCACTCTTAAAGAACACCAAAAGGGTATTGTCGACCTGAAAATAGTTGAGCAGGAAGGACTATTCTTCAGCCTCTCCAAAGATGGGGTTGTACACTCTTCACGAGCACTGCAGTGTCTGAACTATTTTGTTGCAGGTTTTTAAACTATGGGCAATTAAAGAGCAAAGATGTACTCAATCTCGGTGCCTGAAATTTCCGTCATTTCAGGTGCTGGGTAAAAGTATAGAGTGGGGTTGTAATTCTATATACCCGGGACCAAAGGTGATTGTTCAAGAAAATGCAGCGGACTCACGGTATGTTGATGGCACTAATTCGACTATTTCCACTTTTGAGATTGTAGGACCAATTCCGTATGGTTGAGACCGCACTTACTTGTGACTTGCTGTAATTATATAGCCCAACTCATTGTGTCTTTCACAGATACTTTGCGGGATGTGAGTTATACTGTTCTACCTCCACCACCACTCCAGAACAGTGTACTAATCCCCAAAACTTGGAAAATTGGAGTCGATGTTAAAGAAGGACCTAATCTAAAAACAGCAGAGGACGAGATTGGCCATGAAATGTTCACCGAGAACACGAAATCACTACAGTTTGTCCTGGACAAAAACCTCTTTCTTGAAAATGATGTTAAGAATGATATCAATTTTCGTTTGGCATGTTTGGAACAGACGAAGTTAAAGGTAAATCAGTATTTGGGAGGAGATTTTCTATTTAATTGTGACTTGCGCAGATGCACATGATGGTATCCAATTGTGCGCCTTATCTTGCATTGAAACTGCCCGAAATTGAGGAGGTGAAATTGTCATCTAATCTACCTATTCCTAACAGTCGGAAAATTAAATCTCTGGTTGAGAGAACTCAACGTATGCTTTCGGATGCGGCTACCAAAACTAGAGTGTTTTTGGAGCAGTCTTCTAGTAGCCATACTCAATCCTCTCGTAGCAGTATAGTGACCTTCGAATAGACCTGTTTTAATCGTTTCCACGATTTCAAACTTTATTTGGGACCAATAATAAATTAACTTGAAATCCAATTAATTAATAAAGTTATGATGTAGTAAAGACAACTACATCAAGGTCTCGTGCAAGGGAGAGTGATTCGTTTAATTACTGTAGAATTGCTCTTGCGGAAATGATGTTTTCATAAAAAAAAACTATAATAATTAACTATGTTTGAAATCTAAATGCATTCACAAAGATTATGATTATACTTTCAATTGTTTAATTTACTAATTTATCAACAAATGTCTTTAGTTGATAAACTGCTTTAGTTTGTAGATTAAAGCCTTAATTTCCAAGATCTTTGGGCGTTTTCCCATCGAAATAAACCTAGGAATAACGATTTTTTATTAGTATTAAGTCGAATAGTCAGAGAATCACTTAATTTTCTCCTTAGGTGCCCGGATTTTAAGCGCCGAATGGTAAGTAAACGACCCAATATCTTAAAAAGTATAGAAGTAACGAAGAAAGAATTTTCCGTGCCTAAAAAGGTTTTAGAATCATAATTTTTGAGGAATTTTTCAAAAGACAAATGAGCTTAAACCTTAAATGTGAGAATTTCGTGAACGGAGTATCAGAATAGGGTACTCGCAAAAGGATAATGATATAATTGGTGACTAAACGTTTATGTTAGTGGGGTCAAAACTTCAAATGGGAATATCTCGAGAGGGGAGACAGAGGCAGTAACACTTTACCTGATAGTTTTACGGCCTCCTGTCACGTTACCAGACTCCTGTCAAAACTGCCACATTCCTATTAATTAAAGTTCTATATGAAAACTGAAATTTTATATTAAAAAAGACGATGTTGGCACTAGTGGAGACAGATGACGCAGGCGTAGAGTCGTGATCGTGATGCAAGGAACTGCGAAGGTGTGCTGCGATTATTGTAGTTTACAGTTATTTAATAAATTCTGATACTGGCGTGTTTATTTGTCCCCACAAGACTTTTTTTACGTCCAGCATTTGTTATCTAATACATGCAACCAACATGAAGTTTTGAAGCATACTGTATATATTTTTTTTTTTTGAATTCAGGATGTTTTTCCACATCTAAAAATGTTGCTTTTTATGGGGTCGTATAACAAAATGTCCAAAAAAATTGATTTCAAAAAAGCCGTGTGTAATAAAAGTTAAGAGAGATTGAAATTTTTGTTTATTATAATGAACATAATAGTTGGTTATGACTTCACGATTACGAAGGCTCTTTTTGAATGATTCTAGCGATATACCACTTCAGTGGCGTACGTAGAAATGTATTCTGGGGGGGGGGGATTAAACAAGTTCGTTCGTGGTACAATTCAGTCACCCAGTGCGTACTAGAAGGGGGAGGGGGGGGGGTAAGAAATAGAAATTGGCTTGCAGGGTGCTGATGCTGGTAGTCATTTATCTATTTATTATTTACAGGCGAAAAAGATTAGATTAGAACGGTATTTTATTTCTTACTGCTGACAGGCCCCTTTACTGCTTTTGCTTTAATTAGTCAACGAAAACTTTGAATAATAGGTATATTTATGAGCAAAAAACCAATTTCGACAAAAAATTCAAAGGGCTGTAACTTTTGATCTAGTAGTCCGATCTTGGAACTGTTTGGAATTATGGATTCTACAGGCCACATTCTATAAGAAAATATTTTTTTCCGGTCGATCTGAGACAATTTTTTTTCTGGGCAAAAAAAGGCAGTGTGTAAGTAACCTTCCTTTTTTACAAAAAATCGACTACACCAAAATTTCTCGGGAAAACACTTTCTCTTATTAATTTTGGTGCGTAGAATCCAAAACAATTCGTACTTTTTCGATTAGACTTCTCAATCAAAAGCTATAGACTAAAAACCAATTTCAATTCAATTCAATTCAATTTAATTCTTTTCCTTTGGCATACAACAGTACATAGAACTGTTTGAAATTATGGGATCTACAGGCCACATTCTATAAGAAAATTTTTTTCCGGGTCGATCTGAGACAATTTTTTTCTCGGGCCTCAAAAAAGGCAGTGTATAACCTTCCTTTTTTTACCAAAAATCGACTACACCAAAATTTCTCGGGAAAACACTTTTTCTTATTAATTTTGGTGCGTAGAATCCAAAACAATTCGAACTTTTTCGATTAGACTTCTCAATCAAAAGTTATAGACTCTAAACCAATTTCGAAAGAAAATTCAAAGAGCTGTAACTTTTGAACTAGTAGCCCAATCTTGGAATTGTTTGAAATTATGGGATCCGAAATACCAAAATTTCTCGGGAAAACACTTTTTCTTATTCATTTGGGTGCGTAGAATCCTAAACGATTCGTACTTTTTCGATTAGACGTCTGAATCAAAAGTTATGGGCAAAAATATTCCTGTTTTTAAAATTTAAAATTCTTATTTTCGTCATTTCGTGAAAGGCAGGTAGCAGGTACCTCACCTCAGTAGCAGTACTAGTACCTGATACCTATTTGTTTTTTTTTTTTTTTTTTTTGTATTGAGCTTCGACAGCTATGGTCATTAGCTCTTGTTGCTAATTTAAATGTTATTGTACATGTCTATTACTTTCAAATACGACATTAGGTCTCGATAATTATCACTAATGTTGTAATTGCTTCTTATAAGCTCTAAATGGCCACATTCAAAAATGAAGTGTACTACCGTTAATTCGTGTCCACATCTGGTACATATAGGAACTGGTTCTCCCTTCAGTAGGTATGTATGCGTTACTGCAGTATGGCCTATTCTCAATCTAATTAATTTTGATATGTCTCTTCTAGTGAGTGCCGGATTATCCCATTTAGCTATGGTAGGTTTGATGTTTTTAAGGTGAGTATTACACATATCCCAATCATCTTGCCATTTGGAAACAGTTACACGATTATATTATTTTTCAAATCTTTGTGTTTTATTTCAGGTACATCGACCGCATCCTGTTTGGTTGCTTCCAGGGCTACCTTGTCAGCTTCCTCATTACCCTGTATGCCCACATGACTGGGGACCCATAGTAAGGTAATATGCTTTCCTTGATTTTCTAAGTATACGATAGATGAATGACACCATTGTGTTATCGTATCATTGTCTATTTTGGGCATCAATGTAGCGAATTGCCGATCGATGCCGAATAGCCAAATCGTTGACTGCCAACACTGATCACTCACTGAATAGTGAATACTACAGAATATTTAGATTTTAGTGACTTTAGACTTTAACCAAAACCAAAATTGCTCTCTATAGGGTTTACCAATAGGGACGATAGGATTTTAAACGTTTAAGGCGGCTATGTTGGATGCCAAACATTTGACATATGCTGTCAGTTGTCATCAGTAAGGCTTGCCATTTCATCATGTTCACGTTGCCTCAACGCTTGGAAATTATCCAGCAACATGCCACACAGCGAACGCTACAATGGACTTATTGCGTCAACAGTTTGGTGAATCGTTGATTTCTCAAAATGGCCCCCACAATTGGCCGCCAAGGTCATGCGATTTAACACCATTGGACTTCTTTTTGTGGGGCTATGTGAAGTCAAAGGTTTATGCGAATAAACCCAAGACTCTTGACGAGCTCGAGGCCAACATTCGAGCGACCGAGCTGCCATTCCACCCGATATGATCCACCGAGTCATCGAAAATTGGTCCGATCGGATGAGCCAGTGCAAAAAGAGCCGCGGTGGCCATTTGAACGATATTTTGTTTAAATCATAAATGGCATGAAATACAGCATCTAATAAAACCAATCACACCTAAATTTGACCAAATTGACTGTGTTTTATTTCAATTTAAAATCCTATCGCTCTTATTGGTAAACCCGTTATATGTAGCTATATATTATTGCCTTTATTTTAAAGTGGGCGGAGCGGATAGCGGAGTATTACCTAAATACCTAATAGCTATGATGATAACTCAATTCTTCTTGGGGGGGGGGGATATAACCCCTTCATCCCCTCCCGTAAATACGCCACAGTACCACTTGCTACAGGGGGTCCAACGAACAGTTGGGTCGTATTATCTGCGAAACTAATACGACTAACTTAGTCATTTAGTCGGGTGGTTATGCTTTTGTATGTTTTAGTAGGTATTTATTTAAGTGTTCAGATAGAAGAAGATTATCAGCGATTTTCTTATATGTGATATTTGTACCTTTTTTAAAATCTGAATGTAAATGACGATGTCAATATTTCTTTTGAAATATGTATATTATGCCTGAACTATTGTATATGTATTACAATGTCTGAACTACACAATATAGTGTGTTAAAGGCGGTGTAAATTTTATTGTACTGTGGTGTAAATCGACCTTCACAAAAGGAGAAGTAATCTATTGTTGTTTGGCGCTAAAATCAAACACTCTGTAGATAGATTTAACTTGGGTTGAACGTTTATTATTTATTTATTTTAGATAACAAAATGATATATAAATTTCAAATTTAAAAATTAAATTTTATATACGAATGTGGGGTTATGTAACAAACACCACCCAGATTGTACAACGTCATAAGAAGTAGTACCGTTATAAAAGGCTTAATTTATACAATTTGTCTTTATCGAATTTATTAAAACAGTAAATACTAACAAGGGCGTTATTTTTTAAGGCTCTTCGAAATACATTCCCGCGCGTATTTGCAATTTAGGAATTGATCGCCCGGTTATTTTCCCGCCCGTTCGTGCGGAGGATGCGCGTTGTTGAGCTCGATTTCGATATCAAATGTGGCGTCGTATGTGAATTTTGTTGTTTATTTATATCGTTCTTTGGGCAATAAAAATGGTCCTATCAGAAGATTCCAATGACCATTTATTTAAAAAACACCAGGAATTGAGTACGAAATTAAACTTGGATATTAACACCATCACTCAGGCATGGCAAAGTTTCCAAACCATACAAACTAATTACAGTCTGGAGGTAACCAGGTGCACTTCTTAGAGGAGAAATTGACCGACTCGTATTTTTCAGGGCGAAGCCTTGCACTGGCTGGGATGTGCTGTATTTGTAGCATGTAGAAAGACGACGACTCCTACTGTAAGTCGTAGCACAGTTGAAGGCAACTGTGTAAGTCTAACAAGCCTACTACGACATTGTAATTTAAGGTAAGGCTCAACTACATTGAATGTTAATCATGTAAGAAATTCATCCCCGCGTAAATAAAACCTACGGTGTCCTCTGTGCCAAGTGTAACCGAAATCTTGTTACAGTTTGACACAGTTCTTTAACAAAATTACCAAATGGGCGGATATGGCTAATTTATCCGAAGACTTCCGGCAGAAGATCAAACGACTTGAAGGCAATTTTGCCGTCTCGTATAACATATTTAAAAAGTTCACCCCTATATTTAATGAAATCTTCAAAGGGCCGATAGATATGGACTTGCGCTCATCACGAAATCGCAAAACAAAGTGAGTTTCAGTTATGTATAAACGTCGATTTCTAAGTGTAACCGTTTTAAGGGCGCCGTTATGTACACCTACCAAAGTATTCGAATTCTGCTGGACGCTTTTTACAACTGTGAAGGGGCAAAATCCATTGTACAGCGAAGATATTGTTATGTCGTATCACTTGTTACAAGCTTGTTGTGATCTTGCATTTAGAAATGCGTTTTTAGATAATCGGAAAGATTTGTTGAACCCCAGCTTTCCAGGTCTGTATAACCATTCTATTTAAAAAGTTGCATTAGTGCCATGGGAAGGAGAGATAATATGTGTGCCTGTAACACAAGTCGTACAAGTCCTACAATAAGTTAGAATATATTTTACACTTTTAGCTTTTTCATAACACAACTCATTTGCATATACCGAATTCAGGACTTGTAGTTATAGTTACAGGCAGATTACTTGTAACTTGTATACTTGTTACAATTGTATAGTTTGCGTTATAGGCCCCTGAAAGTAACTTGTTTAACAAGAGGAATCCATCTGAGAGCAATTTTTTTTCTATTTTACAATCTCAATTTTGCAAAGCCAATTTTGACGACGAATTTTAAGAAAGACCCTTTCGGAGTAGGCTGTTTTAGGAATAACTTCTTTACCCCATATGTATGATCCTTTCTACGACTACATGATGATATACAGTGTGTCCCCGGATGGACTGAACAAGAGGGAAAAAATTTTTAATTTTAACTTTACGCAAAAATGTCATAAATATAAAATAAAATGTTTCTCTTAACCTCTAAGGTGTCTTTTTTAACTTGATTCGCTTATCAGGTTGCCATGGAAGATACAATGATAGTTTGATTTAATCAAAAACATGCAACTTAGAAAAATTTCCGCTGTAGATTTTGCGTTTTTTGTAATTTTCTCAGCTGCTAAAAGGAATATCTAGATTTTTATTTCAGAATAGGTGGTTTTGAGGCAAGCAAAAATTTTTATAAAAAATGACATTTTTGCGTAAAGTTAAAATTAAAAATTTTTTCCTTCTTGTTCAGTCCATCCGGGGACACACTGTATAGTGATATTTATTTAGAAGTAGACATAGGGATTTATATGTATTGTTTTTCCCTGTGTCTACTTTTAAAAGACAAAATCTCTTCTGAAGGGCGCCTAATTTTATGCATCCAAAATGACTTTTTAAAACAAATAAACATCTGGCAACTTAAACTAAGTGCTTTTAATAATTAATTAATTAATATGACAGCCAGATCTTGATTTGTTTTAAGAAGTTATTTTGGTTGCATAAAATTAGGCGCCCTTCACAAGAGATTTTGTCGGTAGACAGGGAAAAACAAGACACATAAATCCCTATATTTACTTCTTAATAAATAGCAGTATACATTTCATGCTGTTACAAAAAACTATCACGTAACTCTTAAATGTACACAAATAAATAAATTTTAAATGGTATAGCAAAATAATTATTACTGTCTCCTCAGATAATACCCTGAAAAATGATATCGTACTTTACTTTCGGATGAACCGTGTTTATTTTTCAAATTTTGTACCTTTTAGTGCCTCATCTCTAAAACTGGAATTGCCCCTATCAGCCCCCACTTTTTTTCCTGTAATTTAATCTGTGGAGTTTCTGTTAGATGGCGCTGTTCTATCATGGCTAAAGACCTTGTATACTAACAGCTAAGTAAGCACAGCCCATTAGTACTTCTTTGCTTTAAACTCTACATTTCAGCTAGGTGAAGTGTATCGTACCCACAGTGTTATACGAGTGCTGTTCAGAAAGTAACAAACTTTTGAGTTTAGCATGGCGGGGGGGAAGGCTAAGAGCCGCCATGTTGGAGTCGAAAACTCCCTACGCCGTAATGCAAATTTTACAAAATCTATTCAAAGACATGCCACCAGTTTTTGTATCTCGCATGACTGTTGAGAAAAAAATTAAAGAAGATATTTCACCACTTTTATGAGGGTGGCTGTCCATATTCATATGTAACACCCTGCGTGAATAAGTATATTTTTCATTTGTAATTTAAGGCTCTGTAGTCAATTTGTATTTCAGTGTTATTGCAATTGCCCATTTTTCCAACGAATTTCAAAAATTGGTCCAATTTTAAATTGTTGGTACCTACTTTTTGAACTCTCTAATTGATGTTCTACAATCTTTAGGGAGGGGGGGTAGTGGATTTTATCGTTCCTTTAGGAGCCACAACGCATTAAAAAAAGGTTAACTCAGTTTTTTAGAAAAGTTGGAAAAAATGGGCTTTTTTTGATCGCTTGTAAAAATTTTTCTATTGGACCGATTTTGTTTGTTTTTTTTATCGACGCAGAATTTTGTTTTCTTTACTTTACTAAAGAAGTGTTATTCATAAAATATGGACCGTTTTCGAGTTTTAAACGAAAAACTGAAAAAAGTCCGAACGTTTTGAGGTTTTTTGGCTGCCAAAAGTTGTGCCGGGAAAAAATTGGTGTGCACTCTTCAAATACATGTTATTTGGGCCCAAATGGACCATTTAAAACGTTAAAATCGTTTACACCACATTTTGCAGGAATCGGCCCTTCTGACTGTTCCCCATATTGGACTATCTGAGGAAACTGATAATTTTAGATGGGAAATATACACCTAGTATTGTACGTACCCCCCGCCCCGTCAAAAGGAAATATTATTACAGCCTCATTATAGGTTTTTTTTTATTTCTTGAAGCATCCTGATGGGATGCAAAAGCTTTTAGAAATAAAAAATTATTTCCAATGTACCTACGCAGGATAATAGGATATCCATTTTTGGTCTTGGGAATATGTGACATTATGATTTATAAATCAACAGCATTCAAATAAATAAATAATAAATAGTAATTTATCTAATCAATATCATTAGGAACGGCGTAACAATATGTAGGGTAATGCCAGGTAGTTTCTTTTGTTTTCCCTTTCAAGTAATGAGTTGTGGCCTCAGGCGTTATAAGTGCAATTTGAGTTGCCTATCCTTACGTTAGCGTTTTGATTTTTTTCTGAAGATCGCGAAACATATTTTTTTAAATATATGCCCTATCATAATAGATGGAAATAATATCTTTAAAGGGGTAGTATACCCAAAATCAAAAAAATTGTAGAACAAAATCTAAGAACAACATTTCAAACCGGAGTTTTCTACGATGAGTAGTTTTCAAAATATTAACGATGAAAGTTTGAAAGACAGAACATGTGACGTCATCCCGACATCGTGAGTGCGGCGGCACGGATCCAAGCAGTCCGAACGCGTCAGTTCTTTCATATTCTATTTCGCTTTCCCTTGAAAAAATCAAGAAATCCTTACTGAAGTATCATCCGAACATATATCATCATATAAATTTGAATATTTGTAATAAATTTCTGTGCCCAGCTCAGATTGGATACCTATGCTTTCAGTAAGCGGTATTGGTGCCATTTGATTCAGTTCTTCTGTTTGATTGTGGCATATGTTTGATGTTGAACTGGTTTCTCCACTACGAAATTTATCGTTTACCCACAATAAGCAATCAGCCACAATCTTACTTTCTTAGATAAGTTGACTGACGTTTTATAGCTTTATTAGGACCTTTGTTTCCTGTGAGATGTAAAGAAGGGATTGCAGTATTATTGTCAGCCTTCTCAAAACTTTATGCTGAGGCACGGGTCATTTCCTTTTTGTATCTTCCAAAAAAAATTATCATCTTTAAAGTGGACACTGCAAACGACGTGACTATACTATGATTCAGCGGTTTTTTCTACTTTTCCAGACGTTATTTCGACACGGCTCCTTCTTTTCTGGGGGATAATTTGCAATGTAACATTGGCATTTTTCAAATTATTGTTGCAGCGGAAAACACAAAGTTAGGCATTTTTGAAAATAATGCCAATCACTGACTACCAGTCTCAAATTAACACGTCAAACGTCATCGAATCCATATATTGCTATAGCGCGCCACCGACCCATTTGTCGGGATGACGTCACAACGACCGTTTTTTACATTCGACACCTTGCCATTTAATAACGAAACGGCGTAGAGACTTGCGGTTTTCACCGTTACTCTTAGATATTTTTAATCTATCTTTAGACGAAAACATGAAACTTGGGTATACTGCCCCTTTAAGTACCGCCGTAGGAAATACTGTCGGATTTCCAAATTGGTGCTATCTGTTTTTCTACTCCCATTACAACAGCGGTTATTTACGAAAAACGATTTTTCTATTCATCGATCTTCCTAAAAAACTAAGACCGATATTTCAAATTTTTTTAAGTACCGCCGTTCTTTTCATCATTGCAAAGAATATCCACTATCGAGAATTTGTTAGACTTCAACTACAAAAGCAGCATTTCATAAGAAAGCCTTAAATTTAAAGTTTAAGTGCAAATAATAAACTTGCTCCAGGGTACCTGAAAATTTAATCAGTTCTTTCTTTCTATGTAACAAACTAAGACGTCTTCAAATTTGTCTTGACAATGTGGAAGCGTGAATGATGCTGTTAGCGTTGGACCAATCAGCCAAATATATGGTCTAAGTGCCTGTGGGCATCTGATTATTCTCTATATTTTTAGAATCCAATCATGCTATACCTACACTGCAGCGCCAATTGTGTAAATGCGTGGTAGGCTCCCATAATAATAGTTCTTTAATAATCAAAAGTACAAGAATTTTGTGTTTTGCGTGGCACTACTGTAACCTTGTCAATACACTTAGGTCATCAGGTGCTGATCAAATAATATTTTAGAGCTGCCTCCAAATTGGTCCGATCCCAATTACATTGCGCCCAAGGAAGCGCCTTGTATTATAAACTACTTATGTTCGAAACACGACGGTATAGCCGCCGAAGTGAAATACGTAAAGGAATACAGTTGGAAGGAGCACATCAAAGACCTATTTAGTAAAGATATTCTGCAAGGTGACGAAGACACCTTCACTGGCTTTTTCGATCCTGCCAACTTTGATAGTAACTTACGGAACATTACCAAAACGTACGAGGCTCAATTGTTAAATCGAGGAGACTTTGACGAGCGTATCTTTTTAGGTGAGTTTTACGCGCATGCGTTTCCAAAAGTGTGCTTATTGCTTTATTGTTTTTTTTTGCTTGTAACTAATTGGTGCTTGACTTGTATAGCGATATCGGAATTACATTAGTTAACTACATTTTCTAGCCGAATACCGCAGACGTTTACTGTTGAAAGAGCAAGCGTTAAAAAATGCAAATGGAAGTGTCTTTTCACCGATGAGTTACTCAGGTAGGCTTCACTCGAAGAATTTTTTTTACTTTTAAAGCGATCGCGTATACAAGTTCAGATCTATTAAATTAAACTGTTTTAATTGCTTCATTTTGTTCTCGCTTGAGCTGCGCTTACGTACACAATGGTTGCTTTACGATTTTGATTATTGCATTTTATTATATATTGTGTAATCTGAACTGAAAAAGTTTATTGTAACCTCATTAATGCATGCAATTACCACATACATTTTATTAGTTTATTTACTCACAGTGACAGATTAAGGTAAGTTAGTAGTTTTTCTGCAGTAAAATGTCTAACCACAGTCAGAAAAGATTGACCACTTTATTATCTATATATTGAGCTAATCTGTGTTTGACTTTCAACGATAGTGGTTTTCAGATTGTAACCCTTATCAAAGCATACTAATCACCATTATATTTTGAGGTTTATTGTTTTTGCGTAGTTTATTGTTTTGTATGCCAGTTTTGATAGTAGAAAATAATTTATAATGAAACTGTGCTTTACTCCTGTATTGAGCCAAATTCATCACTGCATGAATCAAAATAGAGTGCTGTCTGAAGTTAGCAGTAGCCAGAAATTAATTTTAAGGGTGTTTGAACATACTTTCAATAATTGTATTGATCATAAACGTCTGCGCGCTTTATTTTCTTGCGCGGAACCAATTTCGCCGCTCTCTTACTATGAGTTCAAAATAAAATTCAAGCCTGTATTTGTGGGCTGTTCTCTTAATTCTCACTGCTTCTACATTGAGAAAACAGCATCAAATGTTGGGCACAAATATTCACTGCCTTGACAATCAGCACGTCATCAGCATCTTCTTCCACCTGTTTAACACTAACAGCAGCCTGTTCGCTTTTCTTTACTAGTGTCCAAATTAGACGGGCTTTATTGTGGTGTGGAAAATACATTAAAAATAAGTGTCATTTGTTTTCACGAAATTACAGTAGAAAATTGTTCAA
The DNA here is from genome assembly GCF_008802855.1 of Photinus pyralis. NCBI lineage: Eukaryota > Metazoa > Arthropoda > Insecta > Coleoptera > Lampyridae > Photinus > Photinus pyralis. The sequence goes on along the minus strand of NW_022170249.1, from coordinate 15,665,886 downwards.
ATTTTCCGCAGCTCGGAACATATTAGAAGTACAAAAAAAAGTTTATTACAAAAAATGTGAGGAGTTTTGTCTTCTTTAACTTTCATTTGAATCCTTTTTTTGTGAGATCAACCACTGCGGAATTATTTTGAAAAAACCAATTTTATGTTCAATTTCTAATTTTTGAGAAGTGCAAAATTGTTTACAAATTATTTTTTTCTGATTATTTGGAATTCCTGCGATCATCTTGCCCTTTTGATTCAGAATCAGCACCTGATTCTTAAAAAATGTATATCTTCAAGTATAGGTAGCACTGTTTTAGAAGCATCTTTTTGCTATCCAGATTCCTGGTTAAAGTGATAATTTACTATACAAGGTGTAAAATAATTATTACAATTGTACTGGTGGTTTGTAAATGTTCCTTATTTGACAACATCACTGTAACCTTTTTATTTTATTATATTAACACATTATATTTCATATATTTCATAGTATTATTACCAATTGTATGCCTAGGTATCTGTACGAAAAGATTCAATTTAGCTCGAACATTAGATTACATAAACTAATTACTCCATCGAACCAAGTTTTTCGAACGATCGTATGTTTATAACGTTGCAAAAATATACAATCTTCTGCCTACTGATGTTAAAATGCTTGGGATGGTTTCATTTAAAACTAAATTATTTAAAATTACACTGGATAGACAAAACATGAGTCTTTAATTCATTTTTTTTTTATATTAATGTCATCCTCTTTGATATAAATTGTACGACATTACATCTCCTGTTTGATTTCTTTTTGTACACATCCATCATTTATATCTGATTTCCTTATATTGATTTTTGGTTCATTTAGCGTAAGACATAATGTTTTTATTTTTTATTTAAATTTTATTTTTTGTTTATTCATCCACCTACTATAACTATAATTTTCC
>NW_022170249.1:15634249-15660703 GCF_008802855.1 Photinus pyralis | reverse complement strand
TGATGTAATCTTTCCGGAAAATGTGATGTGTTTTGTTATAGAATGTTCAAGACCATTCGGGAGCACTCGAAACATTGTTTAAATTAAAGCAAAGAGTACCCATAATAAATTAATAAGAGATACAGCGCAATGGTATAAACGCGTGTTGGCTATAAGAACTCGCCCGCTAGGATTCCAAAAGCGGGCCCTCGCGTAGAGGTGGCCAGAACTAACCGCCTCTTTAAATATTGGCGCGTATTGAAAATTTACAGAATTCTTTATAGAATTTCGGTTTAAAATATTTGCGCGGTTGTCACATTTAATTTTCTTTCTTATTGGCTGTATAAAATGTGGACATGATATAATTAGAAAACATTACTTAAGTATAAAAGAAATCAGCAACGATTCAGTACCTATTGTTAATTACATTGGTATTTTCCTGTTTAGTTCGCGTCTATTGAATAGACAGTAATTACTGTTTAATTGAATAACCAATAACTGGTACAATTGTAAAAATGTAAATTAAATTTGTTATTATCCATCCTTTTTAGATCGTCTACTACAATCAAATTAAAGTAGACAACATATTTCATAAAATTGGATTTTATGATGAGCATAGCGATTATTTTACAGGAAATTTTGTTTGCTTTAATTTTGTATAGATGCCTACATACGCTGAGCTGTTTAATCATTAACAATCAATCATTACAATGCAATAATCCTTATGTCCTCAGAAAAAAAAACATCAGTCTAATCCAATAATCAGTCAAAATATATAGTGCAGTTAAATACTAAATTAATAAATCTGCACCCGTCGAATAAATTTAATTAAATATTTGCACGTTATTCTCATTTAAACAATTCAATGAAAAAAATACTCTCGACCCGCATTTTAAGCTGCAGCACTAGCGCGTATCGGTCTCCTAGCAACTAAGCGTCGTACACATGTTTTTAAGTCACCATTGGCTAGTAGCGGAAAAAACACATAAGTATATGTATTTAAATTTGCCGCATTCTGCTAGTGATTTATGCATCTAAACGATTGATAATGCAGTGTATGTTCTCATTTTTGAAAACAACGTTGGCTTCCACTCCAAATATAGGGTTTCTGGAGCGTTTAAATATCTCCGGAATGCGTGGGTCGATCGGACTGAAATGTAATGAGATTAAAGGGGACATTAGTCACATCGACTGGTAAAAAATATGGTCCAAATCGGTCAAGTAGTTTTTCAGTTATCGCAAAGAAACCATTTTTAAAGAGGTGGGGTTGCGTTGGTCCACAGTTCAATTTTTAACTTATCTGAACCATTCGATCACAACTATAATCCAATTGAGGCAGTTTACTTTGGATTTATTATATTGTTTATAGTTTGGCTGGCAAAAATTAAAAAGTGATTGCAACATTTTTTCTTCATTATCTTATTATTTGTACAATACATGCTATAAAACGTCTATTGGCCTTTTTTTTAAAAAAAATGTTCCTTTATTTCCGCGCAAGTCGGAAGATAAATATCGTTCGTTAGACTACTTCTTCTAACTAAACGGTCTAGTTCGGTCGACTTTTCCATACATCCGTCGACGGTAGGGCGACGAACAGTGTGTACAAAGGGCAGAGACGTAATCAAAGCGAGCTTATTACTCGCGCTTACTGAGAATACACAATACACAGTAAAGAATCTATTATTTACCGCTCAAAAAACGGCTTATTGTTACACGAAGAACATATCTTCGCACCAATGAATCAAACCAACAAGCGTTCGGACCTTAATAAATTGTGCCATAAGCGTAGAATGGTATAACATATCTCTAAACATCATACATTCAAGGAATAATAGATACCTAAATAAGTTCAAGCAAACACTAAACATTTGGCAACGCTGGGATTTCTGCAATGATATTTATAAACTTCTAAACAAGTACATAGCTCCTTAGGCGTAGCGTACACCAATAAAATTGAGAAAAAGCAGTAAAATTTGTTAGGCAACACACAATACATATGCAACACTATTCTCTATGCCGTTGAATCTCTTATTATGGTTACTCTTTGTCATTACTGTTTCCTGGAATGCTACTTGTAAATGTAGATATTGAGTATGCAATACCTAATTGTTCCTGGTAATTTGACAAATACATATAGATTAGATTAGTATTTATTTTTCCTCCCAGGCATAGTTCTAGCTCAGTATAGTTATTTTGTAAGTATCAGTGGTATAAGGTAGGTAGTATCTGTTGATTGGGGATGCTAACTGCTCATGCTTAAAGAAATTCTACAGATACCTTATCTGTAAAAACATTTATCACTTGCACAACTTTAATTATTTGCCTAATACTTAATCCAATAGCATATCGTCATCGTAACATTGCATGGTAAAATATTTCATTCTAAAACTATTTTCATTGATAGGCAGCAAGCCTTAAACTTCTGACATTTGACATGTACTAAAAGTAGAGAAAATCATATCTGATAGCCAGTATTAAATGCAAAAAGAGTATTTCCTAACAGTCTCAACATTTTAGGTGATGCTCTAGTAACTGAATCGTCTCGATCAGGCGAGGTATGTTCTAACTTATTCATTACTAGCGTAATATTTACTCATATTCCTACAGAATTCACTACCCGGAACACCCGGATCTGCGAAGAAAGTGAATCCCCGAACACAAATGGATAGCACTCCTTTATCTACAGCAACCAAAAGTGTAGCTCGCTTACAATCCTTACTCGCCGGTCGTCAGTCGGGTCCAAGTGAATTATTGTTACAAATTCTTCAGTATGTTTCACCTTCATTTTCTCTCTGTAGAACTTCAATTTTTTCTTGTAGGGGTTGTAAAATAGATCCCACTGAAAAAATTGCAACAATTATAGAATCTCTTGGAGATAAATTTCGTACGGAGTTTACAAGACAAAGCTCGTCTGTTCCAATGATTACACCAGATTATGCCAACCAGAGACTCCAGCTTGCTATTACGCTATTTTACAAATTCGTCGAAAACATCTTTCAAAAAGAGAAAACTCTCCATTCGGATATTTCGGTAACTCGAATCGTTCCATTAACTGTGTAATCCATTTTATGCTTCCAGCATTTGGCAGTACAAGAAATCTTTTATGAGTGCACCCTTGCCTGCAGTTTGGAGATAATTATCTACTCTTACAATTGCCAAAGAAAGTTTCCTTGGATTTTAAACGCTTTGAATGTCGAACCGTTTTACTTTGTACGTGTGATCGAGCTGATCGTTCGTTCGCAAGATCAGTTACCAAGAGACGCCGTGAAGCACTTAAATATGGTGGAACAAAAGATAATCGAATCTTTAATATGGAAAAGTGGCAGTCCGATTTGGAGAATTTTGTCGAATTCGGGGGAGAACTTTCCTAAATTCGAGGACATCGCGTTACCAGGGAATATGGTGCACAGCGAAGAACAACCTGCACCCGGTCAAATACTTCGGCGTTCTTTAAATAGTAGGTTAACATTTGTAATTCGATAAAATTGGCGAATGTTTTCTTTTAGATCAATTGCAATCACCAGGGCCGTCTGCTGTTGAAAGGTTTCAGTCGCCCATATCTGATGTCAAAAAACAATTGTTTAAACCTTCTCAGACACCTACAAAGACATCTCATGCAGGTATGTGTTGCAATGCACTGAGCAGTAGATACTCTGGCAGGTGGTTGTAAGTAGTTCGACTACATTCAACCAACGAATTAGGAAATGTGATTGGCCAGTTATTCCGTTTTTGAATTTCTGAGCCCCCTCTGGTGTTAGACATGTTCAGAGCACTCTTAGTATACTGGGTCCAGCAACAGTGCCTCGGTCTTCCCTAGCTTACCTCGTAAAAAATATCAACTATAGTTTGTGCATCTATAGAAATTATTTTTGAATATACAGGGTGTTCCATTTTTATGGTGTAAATAAATAACTTTTTGTTTTAATAGAACACCTTGTATATTTTTAGTTGTTTCGGTGTCATTTGTAAACCTCTACATTGGAAGCTATTCATTTTTTGTCACTTATAATTGCACAAGAGGTTTGTATTTTACCGAGTAAATTTGGGTTGTTTAGGTAATGAAAATCTGTTGCCTAGCAATTAGACGAGAAAAACTGTCAACTAATAAAAATGCGACACCGCAGGTGGAGCATTTTTAGGTTGACAGTTTTTCGAGTTCAATTGCTAAAAGGCAACAGATTTGAATTGCAACAACACAAATTTACTCGGTTTAAATACAAACCTCGAGTGTAATTCGGCAGGACAATTTAACGAACAAGAAATTCACATAACTAATCAATTACTGACAGACGTCAAACTAGTCATATGGGAAAGGATAATGCGATAATTGGTTCGAAAATGAATAAGTGAAAAAACCACTAGTGCATTTGTCGCTGGAAAAGTTGCAGGTAACTTTTGCCGCTGTCAAAGTGACAATTTCACTGCGGCTTATGCGATTTTTTATACATGAGTTGAATTGTCAATGTCAATCTATTAATTTTTTCCCGAATAATTCCCCATTTGTAAGCCTTACTTTGATGCATCATAGCGATCTTGTTTTTTGAAGTTTAGGAATAAATTTGAGCAATAATGTTAGTCCGAGTAAAAGTAATACTTTGGTAATGAGAAAGTAGGATTTAGTGATACAGGGTGTTCACAATGAAATGTCAATGTAATTATCAAATCGTTAGTTTTTAGTGTGTGTTTATAAAGGTCTCTAAACGATCTAATTTTCAACACACAAAAATTCATTGTTCGTCCAACTTTTGTAGTGATATATTGTCGGAAACGAAATGTTTTTAAAAGGCTTAAATGTACATGTTTTCCTGTTTTGATTGGCAAGGGCAATGATAAGTAGCTGATCTTCAACGGGTTGACCGGGGTAAGAAAATAATCACGCATTGAATAGAAAGACATGAAGAGGAGAGAAGAAAAATCTCCAGAGGAAGAAACATAAGCACAACTAACCAAAATAATCAGATCTATCAGTAACACTGGCACAATCCCAGAAAAACTTAAATATGAACAAACCTCACAAAACCAGAAACTTAAAATGGTACAACCAAAGAAACATCCTATGAAAAACGACACGAAAAAAGGTAAAGATATATGAAGTGTAGAGATAGGGATAGGAATTTGGAAGATAAACACACTAACAGGAAAGGATAGAAATAACAGAAGAAATGAACAGCAGGAGGGCTAAGTGAAACTAACAAAAATGGCGAAGAAAGCATGTAGGTACTTATCAAAAAAATCATACGATACTACTCTGCAGTGCAACCAGAATAAAGGGCAAAGGAAGGAGTAGGAATAATAGTCACAGAGGAAATGAACAAAAGAATAACTGATTTTAAGGTAATCAACTCTATAAACATGGAAGAAACAATTAACATCATACAGATACATGGGGCAGTAGAAGGAACACCAGTTGAAGAAATCTCCAGGAGTTCCACACGAATCTATACAACAAATACTAGATGAATTGAAAAAAGAAAATGAGAGGACAATAATAATGGGACACTGGAACAGTAGAGTAGGGCTACAACAAAGGAATGGGATGTATGGGAATATATTGGGAAGATACACTAAATAGAAATGGAATAAAAATTTCTTCTGCAAAGGGAACGACCTAATAATAGAAGACAAATACAAGGAAAACAAAGAAAAATGCCAGGAAAGAAATTTAGAATTTTTAAACTGGAATACGGAAAAACAGACTAGAGAAGAAGGATGATAGCTTTCCAAGAAACACTGGTGAAGAAAACAGAGAAAATACAGTAAACATTGCAAAAGAACGAGGTGGTAGAATATCGAGGTACAAAGGCTGACAAAATATAAGAAAACAGCATGGAAGCAGTATGTACAAACCAAAAAAAAAACAGAAAGTCAAAGAGGAATAAATTCGAAGGAGAACCACAGTGAAAAATGAAATCAAAAGAGCAAAGAAAGAGTCCTGGAAGGAGTTTGGAGAAGAGATCACAGAACACACTAGAAAATTCTGGATGAGAATAAAAAGATGAAGGGGGGATAAAAGGAAAGAAATAAAAGCAATTAAAATTAAACTTTGACAAACACTAGCTGACACAAGAAATACTTGAAACATGAAAAGAACATTACAGAATAAAGTATAACACACCAGAGCCGGAAGACAAAATAACAAAAGAAAAAGTGCAACAGCAACAAACAATTAAGAGAGAAGAAGTCAAAGAGGAAATACCAGGAATCAAAATTGGAAAAGCAAGTGAAGAATACGGCATTGCACTGGAGATGAGTAAAGGACTCTGGAGGAAAAATGGATATGGGACATCTGTAAAGAAGCGTGGGAAAAACAAACAATCCCGAGAGACCGGCAAAATAACCTTTATTTTTCATTTGCCTATTAATGTGCCAATTACATCTGTCATATGAGATAAAGCAGTCTATGACGCCCAAGGTCATAATGGATTGTTGGCTCATTATGCCCTCAAACGGCCTGTCAAATATATTAATGGAGTTATATTATGTAATAAAAAAAGATGCTACTTGATTCGTATGAAGCACTTAATGTCGGTCAAACAATAATCGTTACATTTGTATATTGGAAATGCATTATTTGGAACTATGAAGAATAAAATTTTGTGTGCACCTCCCTCCTCAGGCTCTGTCGCCCTCGGCATAAACATCGCCTTAATGCCCTTGATGCATAAATAACTATTTAATTCCAATCTACAAGAAAGGAATACAGATGCAGTGCAAAAACTACAGCCCAATCTGCTTAGCCCAGACCAGCTACAAGCAATATTCAAAAATATTGGAAAAAGACTAAGAGAACATGTGAAATCAGACAGGGATAGGAACGGGCAGCATTCAGACCGAACATTTTCGCAAGAATATTGTGTGTGTAAAACAGTACAGTACAAAATTTGTTTATAAAACGGGTCTAAGAAAGTACAAGAGAATCCTTAGTTAATTGTGTAAACTACTTCATTTAGAGTTAATCTCGCATGTTTTAGTTAAACTTATCTGATAAATCCTCTTTAGTTGCATAAACCCATTGAGTCTACAAGGTTTCCTTTTAGTGATGGTGGACAAAGATGGTACCAAACAACTAATTGTGTTAGAAAAACCGATAGATTCAACTTCAACAACGCCCGTCAAAGCGGAGGGATCTTCACCTTCGAGTGGTAGACCGAAAAAATCTGGAAGCCTATCGATTATCATACGCAAAGTACGCCAAAGCCATTTCTTTTTTTAGTCCCAATTAAAAATTTCATTTTAAGTTCTACAACCTGGCATATTCGCGCATGAAGCAGCTGTGCAATAAACTAGACATCACCGATTTAAAATTCACACAAAAGATTTGGACGGTCTTCGAATATTCAATTCGAGATCATACGCATTTAATAAAGGATCGTCACTTGGATCAATTATTAATGTGTGCGGTATACGTTGTCTGTAAAGTAAGTGTGATGTGTTCTTCATTTTGTGGATTAGTATTCGAATTGCGTTGCAGGTGACAAGCACGAGGGAGCAAAAATTTGCTGAAATCATGCAACATTACAGAGGGCAACCCCAGGCTAGCAGTCATATTTACAGAAACGTTTTAATAGATCGAAGTAGCACACAGGAAGTAACTGATGAAGGTTGTATTAAAACTTGCTTTCATTATAATCTCGTTGTTCTGTAGGTATTAACTCGGATATCGAGAAAAGGGGTGATCTGATCTCATTTTATAACACTGTTTATGTTCTAGCAATAAAAAGCTTTGCTTTACAATTTAAAGAACAGGTATATCAAAATATAACACAGAATTATTTCTAAAGCTCTGTTTAGGATCCTAACATCGCCCTCAGTCCTCTCCCATTGATTAACAACAACTTTGCATCTCCTCGGTGCCAGATAACCGATAATTTGTACATCACTTCGTATGATACACCAACAAATGGTGGTAGTAAGACGAACTCTTTGGAATATCACTTCAGTAGGAGTCCATCAAAGGTATTATTTTTGTAGAATGTAGAACGAAACTACAACTGTTTTATAGGATTTGGAAAAAATTAACAATGCCATTAATAAACATATTGTCGGTAAACGTCTGCTAGGTTACGACGAAGACACTTACACACCTAATAATAAAGTCCAGCGAAAAATGCAGTCCCTCGTGGAACAGCGAAGAAGTCAAGTGACGGAGTAAATGTGTGTTTTGCTAAAATTCTCCATGTTGAACGTTTGTAATTTATTTAACTATGAAACTGCCTTTTTGATAATAAGAGACTGAGCCTTTTTCGAAATTCCAATGGTGGCGCGTGAAATAATTTTAATGTGTATTTTGTGTATTTTTTAATTTGTACTTCTATCGTGCCGAGAACGATTCAGTTTCATACGTGAGCAAAACTTGAAATGATAAAATGTTAATTACATATATCCAAAGTGATACTATATAAAAGTAATTAGTTGTCTTGATCTCACATTATTTTTGTTTTTAATGTGTTTAATGTAAAGAGCTAAATTTTAGAATAATGTAATGGTGTCAGACTCAGAAGGGTTTTGATTCCTTAGATTTAGATTAATTTGTTATTTAACTGTCTCAAATAGAACTATATGTATTTTTAGTATTATGTTGACAATTTAATTTTTTTCAGAAATTTATCTCTCAATTTACATTTGTTGTAATTACCCGTCATTGTTTCTCTTAGAATAAAGTTTTATTATTGAGAAATACACTTAGAAATAGTTCCTATAAGTATTGATTTACTATTTATTCGAATTTAAAACCTGTCAGGTAAGTTTAGACCTTATTTCTCACTTTATTCATCCAAATTTCCCACTTTTCATTTCTCAACCGCCAACTGTACTAAGGGTCATTAAGTGGAGGGATCCCATTCTGAACACAATAGCAGAATTTTATATTTTTTCTCCATTCTCTGAGTGCCAAGTGTCTAATGGGCTGGAAGCAGGAATTTGATTGATTTGATATATCCACATGTACAAAATAATTGAAACCTCACTTCTTCTTTTTAAAAGGAATCTATTTCAACGTCAACTTTTTAAATCTGTTGAAGGGTGCCTAGTCGGAAAGTAGGGGTTGTAAGTGGGATACACCGGCGCAGAAGGGGCGGAAAGAACCACACAGGTTTCATTTATTAACCTTTGCCTATTTCCTACTTTCAGGTTCCAGTTTTTTTGTGTTATTTATAACTTTATTTGTGTTCTGTAAGCAACATTTTATACTTTCCATCTTTGTTTTTGAAATTGACATGATTTAACCTCAATGCAGGATTACGTGTTTGATATCGTTAACTTTTATTGTTTTGAAATCACTTTCATGTTTTATGTAAATGTTTGCTCAATTTGTGGTTATGTTTTAAATGACATGGTCGTGATCCAAAGTTAAATTGATAAATTTTAATTCTTTTAAATATGCGGAAATTATTGAATTGAAGTGTAATGTATCTATGGACTTGTTCGTAAACTACATTGTCGTAAATGAGGCATATGTTGCTCCTTCATCTTGTGTGAACTGCAGCTCTTGGCAATCTATACGAGGGGGGGGGGGCCTCGTCTAATTTGATGTTTCTCTGTATGAGTCCGATTCTTCGCTATATCTGTTGCTTGATCATCTCTTGCGAAATGCAGCTTTTGTGTTTAGCAATATGCAAGAAGGAGGTCCCCTCATTAACATTTCGTCTATTTATAATTGTTTGGGCGATTATGGATAATATACTTACTTTTCGTGTTAAATTAATTGAAGTCTATGCTAGATTAGTGCCATTCTTTTGAAGTTTGTACAACAATTTACTATTACGAGTTATTTTGCCTAAATTGATTGTAGATTTTTTTAATGCGTTTTTGTACCGATTCATTGATCACGTTTGTCAATTTTTGTGTTTTGTTATTGATTTAACTGCATTTGATTTGATTTTTCGTGCCTCCCACTGCATCTATATTGTATCCCTTGTGTTTGTTTTTATATGACTTTGTTTAATTGCCATTCTGTGGCCGTAGTTGATTTAAGTATTTGTGTGGGCTACTCCAGTAGGGTTTTCGTACCAAAGAATTTGATGACATACGAATCGGAAGTACAAAGGCGCAGACGTTTTGAAAATGTTGATAGTTAAATAGCAAGAGCAGCGGCAGTGTTTGTGAGATGAAACTGAAAAATCCATGTTTTTTTATTATTATTTCCAGTTCGAATTGAATATTCTTAGTTAAGACAGGACATCGTCTGGCAGGCCAACTAGTATTCCTTAAAACCAAACTAGACTCATTCCTGGAACTGTGGGAAAATTGGCGATAGCTACGAATATGTACAGTTTTAGTGGGTCATATGATTAACAAAAACGAATTGAATACTGATAGATAATGAAAATCATCTATAAAAATAATACCTATATTTGTAACGTAAATTTAATTACCTATGTGATTTATATATTTACAATTAACTAACTTTAAATGTACAACAGTCTTAAAATGGATTATTTTATAACAGTGATTATTATTTATCACTCACACGAGCGCATCAATGTTATAACTAATTCGAAACAATTCGATTTGCTTATATAGCAAACAACAATCTTTCTAGAATGTTATCCGAGTTCTCTCGAACGCTTCCAAATGTTCTAGATCAAACATGTCCTATTCCTATTCCCTAAAAGAATCCGCTTAGCGCCGAGACTACTCTCTCTCATGACGCCTCGTTATCTATCGGGATTTATAGAATATTCGCTACACTATATTTAGATCGCCAAGTGCCCCAAAGTTACAGTGGTGATTTTAGATTAAGTAGCCTTAAACACATTATGACAATGACAGTAAGAATAGATAGTAAAAATACATGCTTATGCTTTTTAAAGGAAACAAAAACAATTTAATAGTACCTAAGGGCACCCAATGATGGGAGTTTATTAAGTAAAAGCTTATTCTGAAAGGGAGTAAGAATGTGTAGGGGAGTTTGTTTTGTGTTCTGAAGCCGGTGATGGTGCAGTGGTTGTGCTCTGTCCAGGGTTTTCTCAGAGGGCTTTCCTCTGACGTACGTCGCTTCGCATAATGCTAGCGAGTGGCGGAGCAGTACCCTTCCCTTTCATCACCCTAACTTCGTTCCTTGCTTCCGTACCCAACCTTAACTTTACCCATCCTCTGGCTGAAGAGGGTCAGGAAATTTTGAGTAGCAGCCCGCCTCCAGTATCCCTCGGGGTGTTGGAGGAACGAAACACGTTGACCACTGAAGGAGTGTTAGCTGCCTATCCTTACGTTTTTTAAATATTTGTGTTATGATAGTATGTAGAATGGAAATAAAAAGTGCCAATGTACAATATACTGTCGCATTTTCATATTGGAGCTGATCGTTTTTGAACAGATTACAACGGCTGTTTACCTATATCAAAGAGTGGGTACTCTTTGCCTATATTCATGATTTATGAAAAACGATTTTTTGATTAATTATGTCTAATTAAAAAACTATAACCGATAATTCAACTACAAAAGCAGTATTTCGTAAGAACGTTTGGCTGTTTTTTGACATGGCGGATGAACTACAGCCGGGAAAACCGGAAGTGAAATGATCATGATAATATTGTCCGGTATGCAAATTTTCAGATTTAATTAATTAATGGGAGTTTGAATACTTTTAGGTAACGGTTTGCGTGAAACAGCCTGTATACAAAAAATTTTTGCTTTTTCTATTAATGTGTAATTTTCATCCCCCGCACCATTGTTTAAGTATTTAAACAAGGCCCTCCCTTGGGTACGTGACCGGTAGCACATCATTGCACATGACTACAAATCTGTGTCGGTAGGTATTCTTTATTCATTAATCATTGGTCGGTAGTGTCATCAATTTTATCGGAGCACTGTGTGTTGCCTACCATATGTACACAAGTCCTACAGGACTGTTTCTTTGGGATATAAGAGACCTGGACAGTTAGGCAAAGCATTAAACTTGCGTGTGAAGAGGTCAACATGGACCCAATGAATTAATCACACGTTTGTACACTATTGCATTGAATAAAAAATTAATTATTCAATGACTATTGGCAAATTTCGTTTCAATAATTAATCATATGTTAATTCATCATATGTATCATGTGCTTGTTTAAATTTTAAATATTGATAATGTCGATTTTAGGAGGTTGGGAGTACGGACTCGTTTTGCCTTTGTAGCTGTAATTTTCGCAGCTGCTATTAAATTTTCATTAAATTTAAATCGAACTTGAACGTTATAAATAAGAATGCTTGGGGGGATATTGTGCTTTTTCATACGAAATTAAAATTACTAAGCTTTTCATCAAATAGGGGTGGCTCTGATATTTGAAATTCGTGCGCAAGTCCCGACGCTCCCCGGCACCTGTTACTCGCGCACGTCTTCTTCTCCCTAACCAACACTCGCCACTCGTTATTCGTTGCATTCGTGTCTTAGTGTGTGGAAGCGTCTTTTCGTTTAGTGTTAAATCTCGTATTCTTTGTCTCGCCCTAATCAATCAATTAAAAAAATGTCCGAACAAGGAGATAACGCACCAACTCAAGACGAACAGCAGCCAAAGGAGAATTCCACCCCCGAAAAGAAGGAAATTCAAGAAAATGGTACCGGCGAATCCGAACCTGTTGCGGATCCCGAACCGCCGAAAGAAATGAGGGCGGTCGTCCTCACCGGCTTTGGTGGTTTGAAATCCGTAAAAATCTTAAAGAAACCCGAACCAACCCTCGCCGAGGGAGAAGTTTTAATTCGTGTCAAAGCTTGGTAAGTGGTTTATAATACTCACTAATCGAATTCAATTATCATTAGTATTGTGCAATAATCGCTCGTAAGGGTTTCAATTAAAGGTGTCGCCTTTAAGCCGCATCCATATGGTAGGGGTTGTTTATTGCACCAGTCGAGCAGGTGCTCTTTTTCGCCTGTTAGCCGCAAAATGATGAGGTTAATAATGATCTATTTTACTGAAAAATGAAGATTCCCACGGCTTGAGACCTTTTCCGTCCTTTCTTTGACCGTAGGTAGGTACCTACCACTAATGATCGTTGGGTTTTCCCGAATATTGACATTGTATCATATCAAATCGATAGCAACACTTTCGCATTTCAATTTACAAATTTTCAAAACGCGTTATCTCTTTTACCTCGCGTCACCTTTGAGCCTGAATGAGATAAAGCGAACCGTAAAACTGATCTACGGATTTATTTTCGTTTCAAACACATCTGGACGACAAGCCAGTTCTCTCACACACCCTTCCTGTTTGTAAGAAGCCCTCGCGCATCTTTCAATTATAAGTAGACACTAAGAAAACGAGACTTTTTGCACAATTAGATACATATTTTTACTTTGATTAATCTTGGGTAATTTCCTAATCTCAAACAGATGTGTTGAAATCTGTATACATAATAATTCCTTTTTTACTAATTATATGTTAATTATAATCTCCAGACGTTGATAATTTTTTATACTTACTTTGTTTGTTATACGACAACAGTTTTAACATAGGCACAGGAGGGTGGATCCAATGACAGATTTAATGCTCCTGCGATAACAAAAGTATTTATATACATAGAAGTTTGACAAATGGTTAGAAACAGAAAAGGTGAAGTACAGGCTCGAGTACAGGGTGTTCATGAACTCATTATCTCGGTTGAGTCACCGTCGTGTCTGTAAAGCAAAAATATTCCCGATGACTAGACGAGCATCCAGACGTCTGTCGCCAACAATATTTGTGAGCCAACTCAGTTTCGGATTTATAGAGAAAATAGAACTAAAGCTATGGACGCTAATTAAACTTTCCGCTGGAACGTTTTGTTGAAAGGCTTTTGTAAAATTATTATTAAGCCTCTAGAATTTATATCTATTGATATTGTTAAAAAACCCTTACTTTGATATTCTTTCATTGCATGCATAGGATAAGAAAAAAGTGTCGCTACTGTTTCAAAATTGTGTTTGGTGGTATATCCTCGGGATTTTCCATATTCTTTTCATGCGAGATTAGCAGTAATGATACATCAATAAATATTCAAAAATATACATATGGACACGTAAACGTTTGATTTTAGCTGTCACAGTGGATATCTCGGCTACTGACAAAATGTTCTAGAAGAAATTAAAGTTGTTCTACATTTAATTTTGCATTATCGGTTATAGCCAAAAAGAAAAACCAATTGAAAATCAAATGTATTAGGTGCAGCAAATAATGCAAAATTTTATTACATATACCTATTCTGAAACTGTACAAAATTCTCTTTCCAACTACAGAGTGTTACATATAAATACGAGTATAAATATGTAAAAAAATTGTTTGAGAGCCACCGGGCCACCCTCAAAAAAGTTTCGACGAAATTTGGTATCTGGGGTTTTTGGACATAAAAATCACGAATCTGAAATTAGTTTTTTAAATTCGAAAAAAATTCACTGCAATTCTTGACCGGACAACGAAAATTGAGAGAATTCCGCGAAATATTGGCGAACAGTTTTTAAAATCACCTTTCAAACAATAGTTATACTCATTTGAATGAAAAATTGGTCCATCTGGTCAGAAAAGTATCTCCGGCCTACTAATTTCGACTGTGTAGTTAATTGAAAATTTCCCAAATAACAAAAAATGAACGATTTAGGTCGATATTGTGTAATACTTGGAATAATGGTTAAGTATTTATTGCGATGGAACTCTACTTAAATAACATTTTCTCCACACACGCAGCCACGCACAATCTATAATCTATATCATCTGAGAATGGAATTTGTAAACTTTAATACCATGATCGATCGGCTACAATTTTTTAATATCATTTAATGATCAATTAATTCCGAGATTAATTCCAAGTATCGACATAAATTGTTATTTACGAGATTTTCAACTAATTATATACATGCGAAATTAGATGACTCATTAGTTAAGGAGTAGGATAATTTCTGACCCGAAGGAACAATTTTCAAATGAGTAAAAAAAGTGTATCGCCATCATAGCTATGTTGATTCAGCAAGATCTAGTTACCCGTGGATGTTTTGTTGAGAAATGAATGTAAAACTTAATTTTGAATTTTTTTTTCTTTTTTGTTCTCTATCTCATTCCGTAAAAATCCAATATGACCCGAAGAAAAAATATTAGCCTGTAGCTTCTACATCTAGCGTGCTATGGAAATTCTGATAACAGATTAAGATTCTTCAACTCTCCAAAAAAATTTGACATTTTTTTTGAGGATATCTCGGTTATTTTCAAAGATTTTTCAAAAACTTTAAAAGCGTTTTTTTAGTCATAAAAAGGGACAGCTTTGCCACCATTGAGCCTACACTATATCTCTCGCCGTTGCGGAGATCCATCAAATCCAATTAAATTGTGTGGAATTCTCTCCATTATCATTGACCGGTCAAGAATTGCAGTGGATTTTTTTTTTCGGATTTTCAAAAACTGATTTCGAATTAGTTGCAAAATTTGCAAAATCGGAAAGGGCCTACCTCAAACTTATTGTGTAGATTTAATATCAATCGCAACATTTGATGTAATTAGTGTCCTAATATCCCTAAATTGGACTTGCGTGTACTTACAACAATAACTGATTTAGAAATTATTTTAAAAAAAATTAAAAAAAACTAATAAAAAACACTTTCCATCAGCAGAACACAGAATCTGCGCTAAAAAAACAAAAATAAAATTTTCGTTGAAAAAGTGTTGGGATCTTAAGGTTTGAGAAATATGAATTTTCTATAGTTTTTCAACGAAAATTGTATTTTTTAGTGCAGATTCTGTGCCCTGTTGACGAAAAGTTTTTTTCATTTTTTTCACGAAAAAGCAAAAAGATAAGGAAAATTAATATATAAGCGCAACTTTTTCTTAAAAAAAAACGGGCAAAAAAACAGAAAAAATTAAAAGCTAAAAAACAACAATTTTTTTTCGACAAAACGGTATTTTGACATTATTGAGACAATATATGAACGATTTGTAATAAACACAAACAAAAGTAGAAAAAGCGCGTGAAGTCGTAACACAACGTGAGATCTGAGACAATTTTTTTCTCGGGCCTCAAAAAAAGGCAGTGTATAACCTTCCTTTTTTACCAAAAATCGACCACACTAAAATTTCTCGGGAAAACACTTTTTCTTATTAATTTTGGCGCGTAGAATCCAAAACAATTCGTACTTTTTCGATTATACTTCTCAATCAAAAGTTATAGACTAGAAACCAATTTCGAAAGAAAATTCAAAAGGCTGTAACTTTTGAACTAGTAGCCTAATCTTGGAACTGTTTGAAATTATGGGATCTACATGCCACATTCTATAAGAAAAATTTTTTTCCGGGTCGATCTGAGACAATTTTTTTCTCGGACCTCAAAAATAGGCAGTGTATAACCTTCCTTCTTTACCAAAAATCGACTACACCAAAATTTCTCGGGAAAACACTTTTTCTTATTAATTTTGGTGCGTAGAATCCAAAACAATTCGTACTTTTTCGATTACACTTCTCAATCAAAAGTTATAGACTCTAAACAAATTTCGAAAGGAAGTTCAAAGGGCTGTAACTTTTGAACTAGTAGCCCAATCTTGGAATTGTTTGAAATTATGGGATCCGAAATACCGGGATCCCGCGGGATTTGCGGTACGAAGGAATTTGTCGACCAAGGGGACGACTCTGTTTACTTTGTTAATGAAACGCATAACGGAGAAGTTATTTTTTAAATAATTTTTAAACCTTTTTCATAAAAAATTTTCTATGATTTGCGAGGCACTTTAGAAGTTCACCTTTTCGTGCTTTACAGATGAGGTTTTTTTGAGTTCTAAGTTAGGCTGAAGGTACTTTCTTGTTAATATTGTGATAATAAGCGATTTCTGATGATGGGATTAAATGGGTGCTTGTTGCTTCTGGGTAACATATTCAAACCTCATGGTTTTTATATGATTTTATTGTCAGCTATTCGTTATGGATCATCTCCATGCCAACCGGTCACCAACTATTTCAAAGTCACTAGATTTGCATTCTAATCGACCATTGGAGGTATACAGGAGTATTGGAAGAATGAGTAACGTAGACTTAACTTTAACCAATTAAATTGTGTGTAATTCTCTCCATTATCATAGGCCGGTCAAGAATTGCAGTGGATTTTTTTTTCGGATTTTTAAAAACTAATTTCGAATTAGTGATTTTCATGTTCAAAAACCCCCAGATACCAGATTTCGTGAAAATCAATATTTTTTCGTGCCCCCATTTAGGGTTGTCCCTAGGAACTTTGAAAAAAATTTGCAAAATCGGAAAGGGCCTACCTCAAACTTATTGTGTAGATTTAAGCAAAAAGATAAGGAAAATTAATATATAAGCGCAACTTTTTCTTCAAAAAAAAAACGGGCTAAAAAACAGAAAAAATTCAAAGCTAAAAAACAACAATTTTTTTCGACAAAACGGTATTTTGACATTATTGAGATAATATATGAACGAGTAGTAATAAACACAAACAAAAGTAAAAAAAAAAGCGCATGAAGTCGTCACACAACGTGAAGCCCGAGGCATTTACAAGCGGACGTATCATAAAAAATTATCGACTATTGTATCAATTATCGCGAATTAATTAGAATTCTTAATTTAATAAGGGGTAAACTTTCTTTTTGTCCGAGTATATCAAAGGAATTCGGAACAAACAAAAATAAATAGGTAGCAGCTCGGGTAGCAGGTTATATACGATAGTTTCGAAGCAAGTATTTTTCCCTTGAATAGATATCAGTTTCAGGGGATGATTTATTGGGGTTTAACTGCATAAGCAAGACGAATTGGGGTGTAGGTGTTCCATTTATTAAGGATCCTCAGATCTTTTATATAGTTTTGTATTGTTGTCCATCCGCGTCTGTGTGCGCTATCACACTCTTGTTAAAAAGTGAAATTTGGTGTACGGGTACTTTGGACATTAAGGACGGACACTATTGATTTTCAGTAAGCTGGTTCAACAGAAACAAAAATTATAGGACTTCGAGTGAATCGGGAACAGGAAAATCGGCGGGCTCAATATAATATAGAAATCAACATATTTTTTTCCGTAGGTCATATATCGAGTTCGGACTTTCGGTAGATTATTCCCTATGACTTTTGGATCTGTAACAATTCAATATAAGTCCAGCTGTGGTCTAGGTGAAAAGTTTTAGAACAAAATATACTGAAAATTATTCTTTACCTATGACTTTGTAGTTGTTAAGGCTTTCAAACGCATCAAAGAGTACATCACATGCACATTTGATAACCGCTCGTGTGTGATTCAATGATGTTAAATTCGGCCATATGGATTTTGATCAAAACATGTCAAAATCGTTATTCATGTACCAAGATCGTTGGAAAGACTAGACTGTCTGGGCCCAGTTTTAATTCGCTCATAAATGACCGAGATGACAAGTTAAAAAAAGCAATCGTAAACGATTTACAAAAAGTGCATTTCGACATTAACAATTTTTGTCCCAAAAAATAGTTAAGTACTCCTGCGAAATTGGGGAAAGGGGGATTTAAATTTAATCAAAACTATTGGTCAACGAATAACTGAAGTTACTCGCGAGAAGAAGTCAACTATTACTTGTCTTAACGACAAGAAATTGCAGTTGTTCAAAGAGGTCCCGTTTCGTCTATCTTTGCCAAGGGGTCAAGATTTTGGCGAAATATAATATAATAATTTCAAAGTTGTGTTTAAAATATCGTATTTTGTAAAAATCACCAATATTTTGGATAAGGTGTATTTTTATGGAAACCTCTAGTTTTGGTTGCACTGACAACATAAAGCAGTTTTATGGTCTAAAGCTGATGGTTTTACATGTATCTCGGTTACCATTTTGCGAACTTATTACCATCAAATGAAATACGGCGATTTTACGTCTGCAAACATTTGTGTAATCCGTTTTGACCAACGCGCAAATAAATAAATCGATCATATCGCCAATGTAAATATTTTTCCACTGCTTTAATCAAACAAGAACTAAGCAATTAATCTATATTTACTACAGAACAGATTAGATCAATTCGTCGTGGGTATACAAAATTATTTCTTGTAAGCACCCGGCTGTGGAATCCTGAGATAGGTACGCCAAATTGTAGTCATCAAACATCCATAACATTGCAACTTATTAAAATAAGATTGAGGGCGAACACAAAAAGTGCGCGAGAGCACGTGAACAAAAGGAGAAAAACTAAATAACGGCTCTTTTAAGATTAGAAACGAACGCGAATCACAAGAACAATGGACCACTATGCCGAATAATTTAATCAGATTACTTTCAATTTACGCTTTGTAAATGCTAAATTGAACATTAAATTGGTTTTGATCTTATTTAAGTAAGTGATATAAAACAAAAATAAATGCCTAATTAAATGTGGAAGCAAAACAGGTCAGAAAGAATAACTCAATCGAGTTGAAAAAAAAATAAAGAATCCATTACGATTAAGTGAATAAAGGCTGGCTCCCTGTGACTGCGACCTACTTCAGATCAAAGATATAGAATAAATACATTGAGAGCATTTTGTTTCTCTGAAAGGAATGTTCCTTAAAGAATTTTACTTTTATCAACCACCAGATCGCATTTTAGATTAGGTGCCGTCGTCATTGATATGCTTTAGTCAAGAATGGCATTTTTGTAGTTTACAACGTCACGGTCAATTGCGTTTGTCTAACCGATTCAATTTTTGGATTGCAGTGGAGACAGTAGCCGCTATGCCACTACAAAAACCAAGCTACAACATAATACAAGTGTGCTCATTTTCGCGCTTCAGTTTGGAAAAAGGTCCATAGCTTCTTTATGAAATGAATAAAGTTCACGTTAGCTATTTTCAATTTGCGCATTTTAGTCCTTTCTGAAAGGGTAATTTTTGACATCGCTACACTACGTGTACTATTATTAGAAGCATGCGAGACACTAGTGTGTCCAAGATACGGATGTCTATCATGGGAAACAATATAAGATACGAAGATGGTCAAATTAGGAAAAACATGCGCAATTTGAAAAAACTTGATAGAACCTTCGGATTTCTTCTTAAGATATGCCAGAAATACCGAAATTTCCCGATTTAGTTTTTATTTTTTTCTGATGTTATATTTGTACAGATACAAAAAAAAACACTTTCTCCTTGCTACTTTTTTAGCTCTATACAAGACGCCTTTGAGAGGTTTTTAATACGTTTCGTTTCGGAGAAATCATCAACTTTACACTTTGGTACAGGTTTCAACAGGATGGTGCTTCTGCGCACAACGCCCTAATCGTTCGAGAATACTTATCGGATAAATTTTCTATTTTCCAGGAAATTAGTCCGATAGGTACCATCATACCATAGATATTTGTCCGGACAATACCAAAAAATACAGTTTTTTATCTATGTTTAATTTGTCAGAACCAAATTATATGTGTATAGCCATTTACAACTTCAATTTTTGGAGAGAGTGGGTTCGTAGTAGTCAGGCTCCTCAGGACTCGCATCAGATCCTGCACTGTAGAGGACCCTTAAATGTTTGTCTTTGCCATACCATACAGTCTCCTCCAAAAGATTGTTTGCGACTTTGTGAAGGGGGCTGCTTTATTCATTTGATGGGTAGCATGCTTTGGTGGGTTGTGGTCCATCCCCACGTGGTTGGATCCTACTGCACTCATAACAATTTTTGAATTTGGTGGTTAGATCGGTAGGAATATTTAACCGCAGTCTCTTCAGTGGAAAAATATATCCAATATTTGAAGGGTTGTATCTCAGGACTTATTACACCTATAGAGCTGCTCTTTGGCTTAAGTTGTAGGTAATTTTGTCTTTAAAATATAGTGGCAGTATTTTCCGTGCAATCGATAATTCTCAAGATATTTCCAAAAACATGAATAAAATCGAGGTTTTTCGACCATCTCAGCTAGCACAGGTTTTTGGAAGCTGAAAGCTTGGTTTTACACTACTGTAATACATCCCAACAAGGTAGTTCATTACTCCTAAATTTATCCTCCAGTATTGATTGATATATGCGTCCCTTAAATCGTGGAAAACACAAACTTCGAGTTTATTTTCAGACCAACTTCTTGCTATACAATATACACCGTAAAAATAAGGAAAATTGTAGGAATTAATTCATGATGTTGAGGCTTTTCATTATAGAATATCATGAAGGATGGTACCAGGCTTTAGCCCCCCCCCCTTTTCCAATTACAAACAGGAAATGAATTATAACCGATTCCGATAGTATAGTCGTGGAGGAAAGCGATAGTTAGTAAAGTCCATTCCTTTCGTTGAGACCTTAGAGCGAGGGGTAAACCACTTCGCGAAATCGTGTCACAAGTTTCAATAAAACATGCGAAATCGTTGTAAAAACTCTGGAAATCACGTTAAAACTTGCGAAATCTACGAAATCGCTTGCGAAATTCGCGAAATCGCTTGCGAAATCCACGAAATCGCTTGCGAAATCTGCGAAATCGTTACACTTCTGAGAACTTTATTGCGATTGCGCCCACAGTGGAGGGTGTTTCTTTGATTATAGTCGATGAGCAAAAGGTATTTGAAATCTGTTGCAGGTTCTAGCACTCGCCGATTATTTCGCGAAATCCCTAGGACATTCCTAATCTTTTAAAAGCTGCGAAATTCACGAAGTCTCTTCGAAATCTCTTGGAAATGCGCGAAATCCCTGGGTACAATTGCGCGAAATCCTTGCGAAATCGCATCGATTTCGCGCAATACTGTCACAATTCTTAATAGTGGTTAACCCCTCCCCGTAGAGTACTATGAAGAATAAAGCCAGTACCCCCCCCCCCTCCCCAATTTTGGTAAGTGGTAAGAGCGAAGGGCGGTAGTTGGTAGAAAACAGTTCCTGTTGTTAACATCTTAAATTAGAGTACTATGAGAGATAAAAGTATCTTATGCCCCCCCTCCTCCTCCCCCCACTGATTTCGAAAAGAAATCACGCGGGAAAGATAGCTTGTAGAAGTCAATTCATTTCGATGAGACCTTTCATTAGAATACCATGAAGGGTAGAACGTACCCCTTTCCCTCCCATTTTCCAAATTTTTACATGGCACTACTAGAGGCACGCGTATGCAAAATGTAAAACAAATTGGTTGTCCCATGTAAAAGTTAGGCAGGTTTTATTTTCAGAAGCAGCATCTCGGGAAATAATTAATGGGAGTGACTCCCCTTAAAACGACAAAATTTGAAGGTCGTTGGTGTTTTTAATTTTTGTCTCAGTTACCATACCACACCAGAGGATAGAATGAATTTTTCTATGTTTTTGGGTGCGCCCCTAAATGCGCGTGCGAAAATTCCAATTTGAGTGCACCCACAACATTTCGAACAATAATTGAACTAGAAAATTTTTCAAATTTTTAAAAATTGATTTTGTATTTCTTATTTTCATGTTCCAGATACGTACCTACTAAATTTCGTCGAGATCAGAATCCTTTTTCGTTTAAGGGTGCACCATCTTAAGATAGTAATTTCGGAATTATTATTAAAAAATCAGTAAGAGCATAGCCAAAAATCTAACAATTTCCGTCCTTTTATCTGTTGTGGTTTCTGAGAACGAAATTAAAGAAGAAGCACAAATTTTGAGTTTTGGAGGTGTAGCTTCCGAACGATACATTTTAGACTATGCTAATTATGGAAATCTATGGTACAAAAGTAGCACTAAAAAACTTCAAGTTTGTATTCTTTAAGAGCAAAATTCAAAATAAAATACTAATTGCCATTTATAATTATAATCGAAATCGAGATCGAAATATATGAACTATATGTGCAATAACAGTGTGCAGAGAAGTGTTTTTTTTATCTCGAACAACTTAAATTCGGAAAACCTTCGAGATCACTAAGGTCTAAAAACCCTTGGGAGACTCAAAAAACTATTGAGCTTTGAAAATTTTTCAATTTGAGGACTTTGGCGGTTCTGCAGACTGACGCCCTCGAAGATTAAAGCCAATGTTCTGAAGACTGAAACCGAAAATTAAGGTTTCGAAGACAAATTTGGTTTTAGGGTATCGAATGTGTATCAAATTAGTGTTAAATGGTGTGTAAAATACGAGCTGTGTATGGTTAATGTTATGAGCACTAAATTTGTAGTTTTGGGTAACAAGCACGATATTTTGATGTAAGGTTAAATCGATTGTGTTGTATTGTGTTTCAGTACATTAAAACTAAGAGAGGAGAGTACTGGGAATATATCGACCCTGTAAAGGTGAAAGTATAGGATTAGCGGTCAACGTTCAGGTAGATATAAATAAGGGATGCTACCTAATACGTTAAAATATGTCTTGCCGTATGATTGTATATTGTTCTGCAAAGAAATACCTTTAGAATTCTTCGCCGTCCATTAAAGGTGCGCAGGATGTATAAATAATCCTCCTTTTATAAAAAAAGAAGCCCCGATGAAAAGTAAGGGGGCGACCACGTTGAAATTCTGGTCACGGACCGCGTTAGAAAATTCCCAAATGAACAAGTCCCTTCAAAATTGGATTAATTACATCAGCTTGCTAATTAGATTAATAAGTGAGTTCGGGCCTCGTGTCACGGCTGTATGATTTTTTATTAAATTCCGCAAATTGAAGGCACCCACACCCCGGAGATTCTACAAATCGCTAATAAAATCGCATTTAATGATTCATAAAATTAAGAAAGTATCCAGGACGAAACAAAACCACCTCCGTCGCCACGTCGAATATTAAAAATTCATATCGGTGGCTCCCGTCTGGCGCCGTCGCCGCCCAGCGACACACGCCACGGTTCGCAGAAAAATTCCTCGCAATTTCAACCCTTGCTTAAAGAGATCGCCCTCGCAATAACCGCAACCCCTTACACAAATTAACGTTTCGTGTATATGTAAGCCATACTTCGGTAGGCATTTCCAGTTTGATGAATAGTCGACAGGTTCGATTATTTCGTGCACGGCGTCAATTTGCGTGCGTATAGCTAAGAAATAAGGAACTGTTTTATTATTAAATAAATTAGTTGTAGTAGTCCAACACGTTTATAATTAATCATTATTTTGTTATACCCCCCGTCTTCCGCTTTAGAAATCAATTTCGAAAGCCGTACCTACCTCATCAAACGACAATTATTATATGGACATTGTGGGACAAATGGCGCATGTTAAACGGGGGTGAGGACAGTTGCCGGGGTGCCAAGGAGTGATAATATCTAGTCGGAGTGTCCGCACCCCCACAAAATTGTCGACCCCTCGTTCGCATATTGCAGTAACCTACCACACTTTTATATTTATAATACAGGGCGAATCGTTAACGGGAAAGTAAACTGTTATGTTTATTTATTCGCGTCTGGGTTATTTCGCTCGCGTGTCTCGACGATGCCATGGTGTCATTATAGGGAAAGTTTACTTTCATTTAATCGATCGTTCAGTTATAATACTAAAACGTGTTTAAATGCTACTCCCTTACATTTTAAAGTTCATGTGAATTTAGTTCTCCATTTACAAAATTTTCCAATTCTAATTTCTGAAGTTCTGAAGGCCCTCTACAGAGTTCATGATAAGTCTTAAAAGACATTAATTTTGAAAATTGGGGGGGGGGGTAACCTCTCACTCGCATTGTACCAAAAGTCGTTTTTGTTCCACCTTATTTCATAATATTTAGATCAAGATCTTGGAATAGGAATATAACAGGGCTAATTTCATAATATTAAACCGACTAATGCGTGTGAAGATAGCAATAACTATAGCCAGTAATAGATTTTGCTTATTTCTTGTGAAAGTAGCAGTAAATATGCAAAAATATGCATATAAATGGATGAATCCTGATTGGGTTTGAAAATTATTTCAAGGAAAAATGCAATAGCTGGTTATTGCCGGTATACACGGGTCTCGTACTATCCAGCTATCTCTGCGTGGCGGGCTCTTGACGACCAGGGCCGTAGTCAGAGGCTCCGGGTGAGGGGGGTGTATGCAATAAAAAATGCCGACTTCAATAAAGATTCAAAATAATACACCGTACAACATTAAACGACGGCATTTTAACGCTGCCCATGGTGACCCTATTTTTTCCAAATGTATACTGTCTGCTATATCTTTTTCTGATTACTTAGAACCAATAAGGCAGTTAGCCAATTATCCGCCATAGAGGAACGCAAATGATTTTTAATTAAACTATATAATAAATACCAAAGTAATAATAATAATTATTATTTTATTATTTGTCATTATACAGAGTGCTCTTTTTTCGCGGCTGTCATGGATATGGATTCTATTTTATTTCTATTTGCACGAATACCGAGTCGAAGTGGGACGTTTAGAAGACTTTTACAGAGGAATTTGATAAATATGGCCAGAATGGCATAGAACTTTTTTTTTGCGTTAGAGTCGCTAAATTTCATCTTATGAACTTTCATCAGAGTTATTTTTCTCTGACGTGCCATAGCTTTGAATTTACTACTTTGATTTTACCAAAATACCTTATTATTCAATTTTCACGACAGTGCTTTAGAAATTGCAGCCAAACTCATTTGCGGATTTGCTTTGGTAGTTTACATTTATAATCAAGATAATTAATAAAAATGTCGTTTTAAATGTAGTAAAGCGTTCTTTTGGCAAGATTTTATTATATATTATTATTAAGTTAAAAGTAGTAGGTAATCTATCCAAAACCGATTTTTGTCTAAAAAAAGACACTCTCGTGACAATTGAATAATTAAGTGTTATATTTAAAATGTAATATAGAAATCCATAGTAAATTCTTTATTAAAAAAATCTAAAAATTCAATGTGACCCCTACGTTCAAAACAAATTCAAAAAATAATGTCATAGTCTAAACCGCCCATTTCTGAAGTATAATAAATAAATAAATAAATAAATAGGTATACTCGTTTTTTTTAAATACAGAATTATTAAAACGCAGAATTCAGTTCTATTTAATTATTGAAACTAAAAGAGATATCCCACAAGTGGTTTCAATGATTGATTCGCATTTTAAATTTAACTTTACCCCAATTTGACCATTAGTTTTCAACATAAGAGATCCCATCGCCAGGCGCTAAAAATGACCACCCTGTATACTTATCTACCATCTATCCCTATCGCAACTTTTAAACCCATGCAAACATAACGGTTAGAAAAATTTGCGGAACATTTTTAAGCGACCTTTAACCATGAAAGGTAATGGGTCTACATCCTCGTAATATCAATGAGAGTAATAACCAATATTTCTTCATTTTGCGTGGAAGGGGCGGCTACAAAACGGTTTTCCGGCTTACCGGCGTATTTTACGCAATTTTTTTCCAATATTAATTAAATTAATTTTATTTGAATAGCGATTTGCCGAGTGCCGACTAACTGAAGTTTTGCCGACTATGGTCACGCGTTAGGGGGGGTGTGACACCCCCCATACCCCCCGTCAATCCGGCCCTGTTGACGACTCTAAGGTCTTAAGACTGTTACCGATTTCAAAGGAAGTTTTTAAAGAACCCACAGATCTGACCCGTAAAGGTTTTTGAAGATTACCAAGTCTCGCAAATCACTGATTAAGGCTCTCTCTAAAATTATCTAGAAGATCGAGGTTCTCAACGGCGCTTGGGGACTGAAATTATTGTCTACTTTTTTAAAAGACATGAAATCGTTTAA
>NW_022170249.1:15509161-15634149 GCF_008802855.1 Photinus pyralis | reverse complement strand
AAAAAAAAAAAAAAAAAAAAAACTAAAAAAAAAAAGAATATATCAATTTTTTTCTTTCGCATTTTTTTCAAAATTTTAGCAATTTTTTGTTTCGGAAGGGGGTAGTGTAACAAATTTATGTTCACAGTGTAAAATAAATACATTTTAACAGTGTACCTTTCTCGTTTATTCAATTTTATATCACTATAAATCCTTGAAGGAACTCAAAATTTCCAATAGATAAGCACCAATACTTCCTTGATAGCTACGAAAGCGAAAAGACGGCTGCGGTGAAACGAATTACGCCGTAGAATTTGTTGCTAATTTATGGCAAACTGCAAATATAATCTTGTCAAAGGTTAATTACTTACCTACCAAGAGTTGTTTTTTTGAAATTTGACTTCGATTAGACGGTGTTTTGAAAAGGGATTTGTTGCCAAGTCGTAAGTTTTTTTCTGATCGTTCGTTCTATTCATACATATATTTTTTTAGCCTTTTATTTTTGGGTTTATATGGGTTATGTTTTTCTGAAAATTTGGTTTCGGATCAAGTTCTAAAAATAAAGCGAAGCTGCTGTGCAGAAGAAATACTTACCACGTTTGGGGTTCGACGTTTTTTTGGGTTGTGGTCAAAAGGCGCCGAGGCAAGCGTTATCATTTGTTGGGAGTAACCTTCCGTGAAAAACCTTTGTGGATAATCCTACCGCCATTCAATCTGGAAAATTCGAAGTTCAATTTATAACAATACACAAATCAGTTGGTATGTAGTTTTGGATTTGTTTTTGATTTATTTTCATACAAATTTGTTATTTTTGTTTAAACCGTGGACAAGCACAACTTTGGATAAAAAGTTGGCAGCTGAAATAAATTTGTTCTTTTGCTGTTTAAAAGTTGATTTCGATATATTTATTAATTTAACGTAACTAGAGTAGCTACTTGTCCATTGGTAATGGATGTGTTCAAACCAATTAGTACTTACTTTCTAAATCTGCAGCGTTAGCGTATTAGTTCAGTAAGACCACATTTTGGTCCGTCCGTGAGTTTGGATGGATTCGCGTTTAATCAACCAAGGCGACCAGTCTGTGGTCTATACAAAAATTGGCGCGCTTCACGTGCCCAGCAGTAAAAAATGTATTCTGGTGTTTACTACCAGCATAACCAGTGTGTAGTGTGAAAATTAAAGGTGATAATTACTTCCCATTTTGAAGACAGTAAAGTTAACAATTCGCCGTCAAGTACAAACTAATTAAACATGCCAGTATATTTTCATTGAAATAGACCAATTGTTAAAAACGTTCAATGTCGTGCCCGTGAAACGAAGCACCTATTTTCCGCCTTGAAGTTTACCTACTTTCATGACCACCCGGTACGTGAAGACCCGGTATGTGAAGGCGCTTCGTTACGAAAAGTGTCGTAATTTCTAGAGTTGTGGTTCAGCCACCGTTAACGTAAACAAAAACCGAAAGCTCTTGTCGAAGTAATATTTTAGAATTTCGGATCATTAGTCGGTTTTAGTTTCCTGTGGTAATCTAAAACTAGCATTAAATCTGCAAGGCCACACAAGTTTACGCCGGTATCAGTTTGATAAGAGATTTTTTGCCTGAACTGAGAAATTTCAAGAGACAATGGGAGTTAATTACAATTATGAATTTAAAAATGTTAGCCGTCAAATTAAGTAAGTGTAATTAGCGATAGCTGAGTAAATGAGATGCAGTAACTAGCATCCGATTGTAACAGATGTTACAAATTTACCTTCTTTTCCTACTTCTTCTGGTTAATAAAATTGGGTGTGGTACTTCTTATGTAACTATAATGATATGCCTCGGCTTGTCATCGGTTAGTAACCCTTTCCTTACTTACTTTCTTACAGTTGTATTTATTTCGAAATAAGAATCGATGAAAATTAAAGTAACACTAATTAATAATTTATATATTCTGAGTGATTACATGTCAGTAATTATTACAATATTTTATTTTATAGTGATTACTGTCATGTATATTTCGTAATATCATTTCTGCATTCCCTCTTTGCACTTCGAGAGCGATCTTCTGGCGTAAGGATGTGGTAGATCTTGGGTTATGATGAGTCGGAGGCTAAATGCTTTACAACTACCTGGAAACACTTTTAAACAATTTAGGTGATCTTCACAGGCATCTTTTAGAATTTTGGAACAGTGTGTCACATGCTAGGATCGATTCACTCATTTTCAGCATGCCCAGTCGAGTAGCTGAATGCGCAAGAATCGATGGAATGATTAACACAAGAAGATCGTGTGGCCAGTTCTATCTCAGCTCTTCTGATGGTGGTGCGCTATATACAGTCTTGATTGTACTAATATCATTGTAGAATTAAAGAAACCAGATCGTCGCTTGCCGGTTATTCGGCACCGACTATTTTAGCTTGCATTTATACGCCTACGGGTTGTGGCAATTCGACTTCGGTACTGAACAGACGTAATTAACGAACGCTACTCGCTTTTATTTTAACACAATGATTCACTTAAATTACTTCATTCCAAACATACATACGTAAAGCAGTATTTATGATCCTATTCTATTTACACCTAACCGCGCATGTTACTTTATACTTCTAATTTCCTTTCTGGTTCTTTACTGTTAAATAATATACCAATTTGGGTGATAATAAATGAGGTAGTTAATTGCCTTTCAATGCGCTCAAGGTTACATTCATACCTAAATTTAGATTTTGCCTTCTTTCAAATTTCTGTATTAGGAAAACCACGCTACACGATTAAGTCTCAAAAGAAGCGTTCTTAATTAATTTGAATTTTTAAGAGCAACTACAGATTTTTAGGAGGTCGGCAGGTAGCCCATTAATTAAGGAAGTTTTAATTTTTTTATGTAGATAACCGAGTACGCTGTGTCGGGGGGGAAACCATCGATACCTCCATGAAATAGGCAGAATTCACCAGAAAAGTTTTTGTTTTGATCTCCTCTACCACCCAATCATTTCGCATATTTATATCAACTTTTAAATTCACACAGTTCAATAACGGTTCAGAATATTGCCTTTAATGTTCGTAAACTAATGGACCTTACTAAGATAGTCTCTAATATATCACATTATATGATTTAGCAAAAAATGCCATTAAAAGCCTTGTTTTACAACTCGCTTCCTCTATCTCTTTCCTAAAAGCCGGAATTCCCGGTGATGAATACTCACATATCAGAGGTAGGCTTTGTGATTTTCACAAAAATGAAAGGTAACAGGGGGTTGAAAAATGAACATGTAACATCCTATGGCCATACAGGAAATAAACAACTCAATTCCTCAAAACCTTCCCCATGGATATTTAATTGTTCTTGTTTAACTTTAAATAATTTCGGATCGTAAAGGCTCGGTGGGCGTTGTAATCAGAAAAAACTTTTGGTTTGGAGTATGGATCAACCACGAGCTTTTTCTGATCCTATGGCCAGTCTTAAAAAATTCACTGTATGTGTTTTCTCCAGCTTTCGAACTTCTTTAGTCATTCCCGAAAGGACCTCTTATACGTACAAAGGAAAATAAGTTAAGGTATATAAATATTGTTATAAAATAGGAAAGTTAGCATTGCGCAGTCTGCGATTACGCACACATGATGTTTATAATATGTTTGCCCTTACTAGAAGAACCTTTTGTTAAAATTAAAAAAATCTCTTTAAATAAGAGAGTTGACATTGCGTACATCTGATTTGTACAATATGCGATTTGCTTGTTTCTACTAGAAGTATCTGAAGCTAAATATCTTGAAAACTCTAAGAGTAGTTAAGGCCTCGGACAAAGTGGCCATCATAGCGCCTTCCAACATGAGTTGGAAAATGCGCTAAAAATAAGTGTTTAGCTCTGTTCAAGATACTATTAAATTAATACAGTCTTACATGGAATCACCCTTGGTCTAAATATGTTAACTCTACAGCAGACACTCGCCGTAATACATTGACACATTTTTGTGATTGATGCAACATGATTTTTAATTAATTTTAGCCAGCGTATGATAGTCGAGATCTTTATCTAACAAACAGTCCAGCAAATTCAATTTCCGCAATCCTGAATCCACAAAAAAGTTTTTGATATTAAATTTCCGATCACTGTAATTAAATTTATGTGTAGTGACCTTCTTTTATTAAAACACATGGACCAACAACAACAACGGTAAAGTTTTTTTAAATAAAAATCGGAGATTACGTTTCTTAATATTACATTTTCTCTTTGAAAAATAAGTTTTACCTAATGAGTTCTCTTAAATTGTTTCAGTACGTAGTACATTTTTGGGTAAACATCCTACTATGTGTACCACTTTCTGTTAGATCCGCTCTAGTACAGTGTGCTTGATCGCACTAAATTATATATTAGTGCCAAAAAGTGAACTAGTTTTATCCATACGGAAATAAGAGTGTACCAACCACTGCGTGATGAAGTGGCTGCCGGAAAGCGAATTACTTCAATGACAAAAATATTGTTGACTAAGCATTAATTTGCTAGTCAATGTGATTGCCCCCTAAAGCTGTGCTGAATTTAATTTTGATCTAACCCCCCTTCGCCGAGTTGGAAAGCACAAAATTCACATTATAACCATACTTTTTTTATTCACATTTTGCCACTCATTAGCGCCCAAACTGTCATTACTTTCCCGCAGGGGTTCCCAAACTTTTTCAGTTCGCCGCGCACTTACAGGTTTAGTAATTGACCTCGGCGCCCTACTTAGTCGAAATACACAAGGCGGGCTACAAAAATAAAACAAACGTAAATTGAGGATGACAATGTACTTAACTTAGGATTGATACAGATACAGAAGAATATGAGTAATTTCTTAAAAAAAACAACTTAATCCTCAATCTTCAATGTGACGTGTGAGCTTGATGACTTCGACATATCTATTCACAGCGTGGACTCAGACTTGAAACTGCCACTCTCATTTCTTGTTCCACATTGATTTTTGAACGATATTTGCTCTTTATAACAGCTACGGCCGAAAATCCTGCTTCACATAAATAGGACGTTGCAAACGGAATCCTGATGGATTTTGCACTTAAAGCTGGATGTTCGTGACAGCTATCCAAAACTGCACCAAATCGGAGCAAGCGAAGTGAGTTTTGAGTTTACTATCGCAAGAGAGTTCAATGAGACTCTCTTCTTCTTGTGAAGTGAAGTCTAGTGGGGCTTGGGCACGAAAAGGATCTTGTATCCACGCAAATTTTTCGACTCCATCTTCCGCAAGTAGGCCGCAAACCATTCAGTCAGTTTTGAAAGATGTTCCGGGAAAAAGGACATCGACTCATGTGAAGTATGGAACGGTGGAAATAATAATAATAATAATAATAGATTTATTCTGCAGTGTAGGTACACCATGAAATTACATATTACATAAAATAAATAACAATAACACTAGCAGAAAGGAACCAAATGTGGTAACGATGGTGTACCTGTACGTACCTACGGCAAAAGTAGATTCTGTCGATGAAGTGCTAACACAGCGAGCACAATTTGAATTGTTTTTTTTGATCCCATGAATGTCTAATAAGTTACAGTTTTCCTAGAAGAGAAAACGGGAACGCCTCACGGCGCCCTTGTTCAATTTCAACGGCGGCTCATGGCGCCGCGGCGCACACTTTGGGAACCCCTGCCATAGTGGGTTCTTTTCTTTTAGAACTGACCACATTCAATTGTGATGAAATTTCACTAAAAGCTAGAGGTTGGCAGATATAAGTAGAGAAAATTTATTTGCTCGGCGAATGAATAGGTTATTTTTGACCCAGCGTTTATGATCTTGCGGTGAACGATGTAAGTTTTCGTTCACATACCTCGTCAAAGAATAGCTCAATACATTTTACCTTGAGTCTCCAAAAAACGCGCTCTTATTGACGAAATAATGCGAAAAATTTCATATAAGGCGTAAGAAGAGCCGAGGCACTTGACATATATTGTGTACCTACCCTGTGTAACTTCAGCGTTTGTATTTAAGATTAAAATCGAAATTACAGTTTATCTTACGCAAATATTGTGTTCTTTTGTAGGCTTAAATAGCATCTCATTGAAACTCTCTTAATATGCATGGGAACTCACTACGGCATAAATAAGAGGAGAAATTAGTGTCTGTGAAGTTATAGTCCAAATATAATAAGAAAAATAAAGTCGATTCACTTCCAATTTTCTTTCTATTCCTACTGAACCTACATACATTAGGTACATAAAATACAAAGAAACTATAACGCCAATTTATCAATTGTAACTGCCATTACTTACACAGCATCTCCTTGGTAACTTTTGATGTAAAGTATTTGTACAGTAGGTACGTGGACTGTCAGTTGTAATGGTCTGCACGTTACAAATAAGAGGGTGGTTCGGAAATTATTCCACTGAGAAGGGTTGCTAAGACTTGCTGGTATCTTGTAAAGGGTTAAATTCTTTCTCCGTTCGTTGTGTAAATTCTTCTGGTGATCTCTTCGTTTGGTTCTGTTGCCGTACCTTTGTAACTTACCTTTTTGGCACATTTGCTTCCAGATAGCTCAGGTAAAAAGTGGTATAAAATAAGGAAAGAATTTAGTTCATCCCGATTGCACTGGTATCTCATTAATTGTCATCAAAGTTTCGAAAAAATACATATTTTCAAAATGGTGGAGAGCTTATGTAATTTTCTGCCTTTTAAGCCTCTCTTTGACTAAATATCTCCTTTTACTCCTGGTATAGCAGCAATAATTCCAAAAGGTAATACTACCTACAACTAGATAAATTACCTATTCTTAAATTCTACAATTAACAAATCTATATCATGAAATTCTGTATGCAAAATCGTCTCTATACTTTCGTCGATGCTGCTGGCGTAATTCTTCTTACACAATTTGGTTATTTCTCGTCAAAAGGACGAACTTTTCTCAACACATTTTTAAATACACGCGTCTTCTTAAATTAACTAGCACTCACTATTAAGGACCATCCGAAAGTATGGATGCTAATGAATCTATTTCCCCACACTTAAATTTTCACACTTCTCATCGATGAAAGGATTTGCCCGGTCGCCCACATGCACGTGTGTAGTAAAAGGTGGCCGTTTGGCCGTTGCCTTCCCCCAAAAATCATCCGGGGAACTGAACGCTAGGTTTTTACAAAATGTACCTTTCCCTTGAAAAGGTTTTCCAAGAATACAGGGTGATTCCTATAGTACCTGCCACCGTTTGGGAGCGTGTAGGTGGTGCGTAGGGAAGTATTTTGATATAGGACACTTGGGGTCGGAAATCTAAAATAAGGGTGCCAGAGCCAAATTTACCTTCTGGAATTTCGCGCCTGTAGGTAGGCAACCCAACCGGCCGGCGGTGCACACGGAGCGATCTCAGGCGGCGATGTGTGGCTGACACTTGATCAGAATTTTGTTTAAACCCACGAAATCCCGTCTGCAACGACGCGTATCAAGTGAATAAACACTATGGCACGTTTTACTAACACGGAATACGCGGACATGCACTTCATGTACGGATTGGCAAATGGTAACGCACGAGCTGCACGACGAGCGTACGCTGAGCGGTATCCAAACCGTCAGTTACCCTGCAGACAGGTCTTTCAAGAAGTTCACTTCCGACTGTGCGAGACAGGGCAATTGCAGGTAAGCTGACGGAGGCTTAACTTTACACACAGATTCGTGATGCACATCGATACTTGGGTCATTTAAGCACCCATTTCGAAAAGTTTGTTTGTTTACACCGACCTCCTCCTATTTCGCAGCCCACTAGCGCCCGTGATCGCGATCGCCCGTTGGTAAATGCCTTAGAGGAGGATGTGTTGGAACGTTTCGAGGCAAACCCGCGTACTAGCACTCGACTTGTAGCAGATCAGGTGGGTTGTAGTCAACACACAGTGTGGAACATCGCCAACAACAACAACTTACACCCCTATAAGTTTAAGAAAGTGCAAGAGTTACGGCCGGGTGACCATGAAAGGAGGCTGGAATTCTGCAACTTAGTCGTCCAGGAGGAAGAAGCTAATCCGAACTTTCTGAGGAGCGTGCTAGTTACTGACGAGAAAGGATTCTCAAGAGAGGGACCTTCAATCCTCGTAACAGCCACTACTGGGCGGAGCACAATCCTCATGAAACGTTTACGCGAGGATACCAGGACAAGTTTTCTTTAAACGTTTGGGCTGGCATCCTGGGGGACAACCTACTGGGGCCTTACATCCTCCCTCCGCGTCTAAATGCCCATAATTACCTGATTTTCCTGCGCGAGGTGCTACCAGAACTTTTAATGGATGTTCCAGTGAACTTGTACTGGGACCACTGGTTCCAGCACGATGGGTGCCCTGCTCACTACGGGCGGCAGGTGAGGGAACACTTGGACCAAACCTATCCGGACAGATGGATCGGCCGTGGAGGTGCGGTGGAGTGGCCTGCCCGCTCGCCCGACATCACCCCATTAGATTTTTACTTGTGGGGTGTGATGGAAGCGCACGTCTACGAGACTCCCGTCGAATCCGAAGAGGACTTAATTGCGCGCGTCGTCATGGCCGGAGAGGCTGTTCGCCAGGACATAGGAGTCTTCACGCGAGTTCGAGGGGAGTGGTTGGCTAGATGTAGGAAGTGCATTGAGAACAACGGTGGCCACGTTGAACACTTGTAAACGTTATTGCTTTTGACTGTCGTTTTCCCTCCTTCCCTCCCATGTCGCTTCCTCGCGCTAACTCGCTCTGCATCGCTCCGCGCGAAACGTCGGTCGGTTGGGTTGCCTACATACAGGCGTGAAATTCCAGAAGATAAATTTGGTTCTGGCGCCCTTATTTTGGATTTCCGACCCCAAGTGTCCTATATGAAAAGACTTCCCCTAGGCACCCCCTATACGCTCCCAAACGGTGGCAGGTACTATAGGAATCACCCTGTATGTGACAACTGGATTGCTTCCAGGATGATACAGTTTCTCTTATAATTATCTCTCGTTGTGTTGAAAATTTGGGGATAGTGAAATTTTAACTCGACCGCACTCAAACCTTGGCGAAAATGTACTCGAGCCATTATTGTCTATGTACAGGAACAAAAAGCCAATATCCACTACATTGAATACGCTAGTTTTCCGATTATCATTAAACATTAAAAAAATATCCCTTTAACCGCGATCTATTCGCCACTCGGTTTTATTTGCTGTACAAATCACAAAATCAATGAAACTTACTCTCCTGTTTGATTTTATACGGCCACAACTTTGACAATAATTCTTTGCTTAACAAAATTAATATTATTTCTGTTATGTTCTTTTTTTACCAATTTAAATTTCATTTAAGTAACAGTTCGAGATGTACTCTCATTTAAATTCTTACTTTCATTTAAGTAATATTCTTACGCCATCTAGGTATATCCTTTATAAACCCCTTTAGTTAAGATGTAAGTTATTTCTGTAGTAGATTGGTTATCCTTAGTTCTTTAGTTTGCCGCTAGAGGCCATCCCTCATTTTCTTTTCTTTTCTGCATACGAATTCCCTGTACTTCTTCCCTTCAGAGACGATCTGGCCTTCACACTGGTTACGTGCAAATTTTTCTCGATAACGCCATTACTCTTTGCTTGACTTATGTCTATCTGAATATGGGCTCATTGGAGTGTACTCTGCACTCTGAATAACTCTTTGCGGGTCTGTATTTGCAAGTAATTAGTGTGAGGTATGCAACGCTATGACTCAACATTGTTTTTAGTACGTATTTTTTAGGGCTTTATCTTCCCACATAGTTCCCTGAAAGTTTCTCACAGTTTTCTCTTAAGTTCGCATCGATTTCTCTTCTGGATTATTTTTCCGTTATCTACCTGGATACTACTACGCTAACATAAATTGTGAAATATTAACGCCGAATTTGACTACTACGCGTTAGAAAATTCAACCGCCATCTTAGTTGAAAATTAGTCATGTGATTCTACATTCTACCAACATTACCTACTTACATCGAAATTTATACCTGGAAATTGCATATAGTTCCTGGTCTAAAGGCCGTTTTACAGTTAACAATTTTTCTTGCGTGCAATTTAACTTGCTGCAAGTTTTAGGTGCAATTAAAATTGCCAGTGGCTTTACAGTTGGCAATTTTTGTGATGCAACAATCATTGCAAGCGTAAGTACCAACCCTACCCTAGACAAGTACCAACCTTTAGGAGGTAAAAGCAAATGTCTACAAAGATGGATGAAAATATAAAGGTTAAATTATTAATTATTATTATTATTTTGTTGGGATCTGCGCTGCTTCTGCAAGATGGTACGAGAAAAAAAAGGCAGTGACACAAAATCAAATTTTTGAAAGGTTGGTACGTCGTAATATACTACAAAAGTTACTAAAATTGCATGCAAGATACAGAACTTTTGGCGCAAAACACGACATTTTTCTTGCACCATAAAAATTGCAGCAAGTCGACGCAATATTCGATTTGCGCATGCGTGCAATAAAAATTGCAGCAATTTTTCTTGCCGGAAATAAAAATTGCGAACTGTAAAGTGGCCTTAATTGCAAGTATTATGAAACCTTACAGAATATTAGGTTTGTGAATCGCTTCGATCTTTTTGATTCTACGTACTTTGCTTTTGTCGTTATCGAATAATACACCTTACCGTGTGCTTATCCGGGGCCGGAGTAATTTTGTTACATTTACTCAAAGTGAATGTATGTGCACGAATCTTCGCTACGTCTTTGCTCTTTCAACGGTTTACCCGAATAAACTACAATTCAGGTCCAATAAATGGTAACTTATGAGGATTTGGAGATGCACTATTTAAATGAAATTCGTTATAATTCATGTGCAACTTTGGCACTTTTGAAGGTGTTAATAAATCGATCGATTTACCGGTGGATTGAGAGGTTGTAATCAACCCTTAAACTACAATATTTAATATCCTGTTCTCAGAAAAAAATGTTTCAATTTGTCACTGAATTGAAACGATTAATCGCCATCGACTGGTTAACAGGACGAGGGGATGTAGTACAATACTTGAAATACAATTAAATTCATTCTATTGTAAGTAGATAGGGTACTGCTTAACTAAATAGTTTTAATAGAAAAAAAGCGTGTGCTCAGAAACAGACACGATCCTCTGGCAGATAATAATTTAAGGGATCTTACCAAAGTTAATCTAATGCTTTAAGTTCTGTAAATTTCTTAGTATGTAATGTATCAGAACGTTTAAATACAGAATAAACTCAACACAAAATGTAGCAATTTCACGAGTGTTTAATTATATTACAAACTTTAATAACCTACTACACTGTAATTACTAAATATTATATAGGATGGATAACGGCATAAAACGTTCGAATGTAATAAACTTTCCTTTGTGTCTAACACCCACTTACATGGTGGAGGTGTGTCATCAATAATGATTTTCTTAAAAAGCTATTCTCTTCAGTAGCCCCAGTCATACTAGAAAATTGTACACATAAAGATCAAGAAAATAATTTCCTTTCTAAACCGGACCTAACTTACCCTTTAAAATCTTAACCATCGAAACGTTAAAACCAAAATTTTAAGCTCAAAACGACTTTCTCGCTCGAATGGCCTGAAGGAATGTAGTGAAACCAAATGTATAAAAATAAATGCATTTCTACTTAATGAGTACAATAGGATGGCATATTTCCCCCATGTGTTTCCACTAGTTAACTAACTCTCAAACCCGCTATACTTTTTCCACTGATTTATAACTGCGTCAGGTCCTGTATAACGCGATATGTTAGAAAAGCCGGGTGGCACTTGGGTGGCAATTCTACATCCTACAATTTTCCCATGCAGTTTCGGTCAATTTAGCCACCCTGCATTTTAAATTTCGAAAAATAACAACAAACATAACAGAGTTCCTATAATTATCTATAATTTTTAACAAAGAATAGAGTGTATTAGCGAATTCTTACTTACTTTTAAATTTTTGGATCAGTACTAACAATAGTGTGTCATTTCCATTTGTGTTTCCAAAATAGTTTTAAACTTACATAATTAAGATTTCCACGTTATTTCAAGTCAATATAGTAACAAAAAAATTAATTTTTTTAATTTTTAATTTTAATTATGGTTTTGATTAATAGAGAGATTTGACAAGAGCTGCATTA
Source organism: Photinus pyralis (assembly GCF_008802855.1). NCBI lineage: Eukaryota > Metazoa > Arthropoda > Insecta > Coleoptera > Lampyridae > Photinus > Photinus pyralis. The sequence continues at coordinate 15,622,115 of NW_022170249.1, read as the reverse complement.
ACTTTAAAGACAAGTCAAATGATTTGTTATTATTATTATTATCCCTCTCTTGTTTTGGGCCCTCAACAGGCATGCGCCAAATGCTATTTAGAGGTGCATAATGCTATTTAGAGGTGCCTCTGCAGAAGGTCTTAAGTTTGTCTATACTACCTACTCCGGTATTTACCTTACGAATTAGGAAAACTGCAGGAAAACCTAATTCGGAGGCCGGTAGAATGCTCGGAACTGGTCTAAGGTAATTTCCATCTCATTTGGCAATTTGGCAACAGAGCCATTTTTAAAGCTCCACCGTTGAGCGTCAAAATGTAACAGGGGTTACAAGGGTGGGAAATCCGTGATCGTTTTATTAAGTTTTTACTTTTTACGGTAATGTCAAATTTTTGCCGAACGGCTTGCTCAACTTTACTAAAATACTTTTTATTTCCTTAGTAAAATTGATTTATTTGATTCGAACCTAAAAATTCAGAATTGATCTCTTCCGCCCTCGACCACCTTGATGGCAAATACTGACATATATTGAAATTTAGACAAGAGAATCAGTTTCAGCCCTCCTATACAGCCCTTAACAAGTTCATTGCAACATCCAGTATCGAACATTTTTACTACAATATTGTAGTACGTGGCCACGCTCTATTTTACTATGTCAAATTGACAATGAAAAAATACGGAATATCCGCAATTTGAAAACTTAAAAAAAACATCAGGGTGTGTTTTTTCTGATGTTTAGTATGTGGGTCTCATAAACCGTAAGAGATAGAAAGTCGCTTAAATGGGCAGATTCATTTTCCATTTCAGAGTTTCTTGTAACTCTACAAATAACAGAAAATAAATCTCTATATACACTATACCATATCAACTTTTTCTTCTGTTAAATACATCGAACAAGAACAAAAATAAAAATACGGAATGAAATCTGATGTTTCCGAAACCCACCTAACTAAACCACATGATTTACGCAAACAAAGAGAGCACGTCTTGTTTGTGTTGACGATTAACAAACAAACTAAATGGAAACGCTACTTTTCAGTTAATCCAAATGCAAGTTTATTTAATCGCCCCGTACCATTCTGAACTGAATTCCACCTTAATTTGCTTTATCCTAAACGTCAAAGGGGGTTTCGCTCGAGAATTCACACGATCTGTAAATAAAATTACGCTTAGTAGGAACAATGAAATTTACATTTTCAATGAAATTAATTTTCAAATGATGGTGACATTTTTCACGCACCAAGCGATACCAAATATTAATCGTGTTTGAATTTCTCACGAAATTGCGACGTTGCCCATGTAAAAATATCTAGCTGCTTTAATTCAGCCAATGTCTCGAAAACAGAGTGGTCAGGAGAGGGTGCTCACAAAGGGAAAATGCATAAGTGAGAACCTCGAAAATAGAGTACCTATCGGAAAATGATACATGTCGACGACACGCATCTGGCAAAGCTTCAAGTGTAAATATCTCGAAAGTGGGGTGTGTGCAGTGGCATATTATCATATCGGCACACTAGGCACGTGCCTAGGGGCGACAGTTTTAGAGGGCGGCATTTTTTGCACTATATTTATTTTAGGTAACATTTTTAGTTTTAAAATAAGTCCCTTGTCAAGTTACAAATGACAAAAATCTTTAATTAAAATTATGAAATGAATTGAAATTGGTAAATAGTTTAAACAAACTGTAACTGTAAGAACGATAATCGACAATGCAGCTTTTGACGCGTGTGAAAACTAATCTTAGGTATTTCTTTTCATACTAGTTTTAAAAATTTCAAGTTACTTTGATATTCACTCCAATAACACAAACTAATCAAAAGATATTTAAAACTGGAAATCTGTAAATAACGAAAATGGTTTATGACGGATTGACATTGACGGACCGATATCAATTTGTTTATTTGTCACGACCTTGTACGACTGCCGTTGCTGACGTAATTTTTTTTATTTTTCATTTGCCTATTATATGTCAATTATATCTGTCATATGTGATATATGAAGCAGTCTATTACGCCCAAGAGCATAATGAGAGGGCATAATGGATTGTCATCTCATTATGCCCTCAAACGGCCTGTCAAATTAATTGACGGAGCGGAGATATATTATGTAATAAAAAAGATGCAACTTGATTCGTATGAAGCACTTTAATGTTGCTCAAACAATAATCATGACATTTGTATATTGGAAATACATTCTTTGGAACGATGAAAAATAAAATGTTGTATGCACCTCAGGCATTATTCAATATTTAACCCTCGGGCGACTTACAATCCCTCGGGCCGGAGGCCCTCGGGCTCTGTCGCCCTCGGCATAGATATCGCCTTAATGCCCTTGATGCATAAATAACTATTTATTCAAATGCAATGAAGATACGTAATTTTCAGGACCCGTGAAACAAAGTCTACATATCTTTTTTTGCGCGATCGCACACACGTTACCTTATGACATTTTCAAGCGCGTTTGAATTCTTTTTTATTTCGAAGGAAATTATTCAAGAATAACAGAAGTAGGTAATATTATCTGCTGATTGCTACACGCCAAAGTGGAACAAATCGTCAATAAAGTTCAGTGCATCCAGCAGTTGAAGCATGCTAGTTGATTGAGACCATAGGCGGTTGTGTTGTAAAACATACGTACAAACACTCTAAATATCTGACGCACTCGAATAAACCCTATTTTTTACCCTTCAGTACAGCTTCCCCCACCATGCAACCTCCAATATCAGACACTTGGGGCATATATTTATACTACCAATATCTGACGCGCTAGAGTATTTTCATGTGACTATCTTTTTGTACATTATTTAAAAAGTGTAAACTTCCCCCCCCCCCCCCCCTCCCTTCCACCAGCGGAGGAGAGATGTACACCATTTAACTTTTTTTCTTTTTACCCTCTAATGTCTAAAGTTCAATAGGTCCCTATATCATTTGTGGTGGAAATTCAATAATAGAATTCTTAACCGTATTGGAAAAGAAGTACGTCCTTTACTTAATTGCTTCAGGATGTTACGGCGCGGCACCGCAAGAATATCTCAAATTCAGCAGGGTTTATGAGGGGTTAAAAAAAACTCAGTAGTGACAGTGTTGCACTATACCGCCTTCGTACTTCCAGATGCAGTATGTCGCTTATGGACACACTGTACATGCTTGCCAATCTTATTAACAAATGTAACATTGACCGCACGAGGAATGTATTGTGTTTTAATACTTCAATTCAATCATATGTCTGACATCATTGCGATGAGGGATAATTTAGTCTATAAGACCCCATAATGCATCTGGAGGTGCGAACCCAGTAGTCAAATCTTAATCAGCAAAATTTCAACGCAGCCTTTTTCCCACGATGAGAAGTATCACCATTGGTCAATAAAAAATATAGCGAACTTAATGTCTTACACGTGATATTAAAAAAAGCGGTAATTATTTAGAAAAAAGCAGAGTGGGTCAGTTGAAAGATTTAAGAGATCGGGTCTCTCAGCCATCGTAAAGAGATCAAAGAGAAAATTATTAAATTAATAAAGACTTCATTTAAAAGAAAAGATTGCGTTGGATTCTTAGTCTTAGTCGCGGAACACATATACTTAAATCCTCTAACATGGTGAAATTGTAACTAAAACTGTCGATAGTTTCAACAATTAAACTTTTAGATCAATCGGTATCATTGTGGGAGACGACTTGAAATCATCTTTGGTATATGTGCTTAATTATACTAAATAATAGTAACAAAGTTCTATAACGGAGTGCACACTTATGAAGTAAATTTACCTACATTTAACAGCAACAAATCATGAAACAAATTCTCTTTTAAATAATACCGATTACCAGGAGAATTCAGTATCGATGGGTTTTCCAAATACAATTTTTTGTAAGAAAACATCTGATATCAACTACCCTGATCATCCAGCTGTACCTAGATCCTAAGGGTTTCAACGGTTCCATGAGCGTGAAGACTTCTAGTACAAAATTAGTTCCATTTAATTTTGTTTAAGTATTCAAAGTAAACATTGAATACCTTTAAGATGTAATGTAGAAAGAAATTGTGTAGCATTTAACGCAATGCTTTGAATAATTGATCTTAAAGGATTCAATCAAATTTAAATGCCTAATTTAAAAAGTAATGTGTAAATGGAAGAGCCCATTGAGTTTGGTGTAGACTCAAGTGTCATTTAAAATCATTTTTCATGTGGTGTACCTATAGATATATATGTATTGGTTCAGATCTGAGAATTTAGGTTATATTTAAAAAATCAGATGGCCATTTCTAGATAGATATTGTTAACAGGTTCTAATAGATACGTATTGTAAAGATTGTATTGCAAACGGTGATGATTAATTTTATTTCAGTACAGTTTTAGTTGCATAACAATGGTTAGTTAGGGGAAGGGAGAGGGGCAGTTGGGAGGTGCTAAAGTTTTAAACAATATTTTCCAAAATTTCACTCGAAAGCAGATTTAGGAATCACTAAATGGGCAAGTGGACTGCATGTGATAAATATGACAGGATAGATACTATTCCCAAAGCAAAGGATATACTATTTCATCTAGAAAGTGTTCAGTTCTATTAAATATATATTTAATAGCAAAATAATGGTCTAGTCATCTAGTGGATAGGTGTGATTTTTCATAAAATGTTTTCCTTTTGCTCAGTTTATTTATATTCTCTCCTAATAAATCCTGGAAACGGCGCTATTTTTTCGTTTGAAAAAAGGTAGGGTGGGGGCGAGTAATTAAATGTAATAGTAGATTACATACCGAGCTGGGAGGTGGTTCATTACCTACCCCGAGGGCTTAAGGTACCTCACCGACGCGCGAAGCGCGGAGGTGAGGTATAAGCGCGAGGCGTTGGTTATGAACCACTGACCAGCGAGGTTTGTATACTATTTTACTCACAATCGATTATTTAAGGTAAAGTATATAATTCAACAAGGTGTTACTTTAACTGTCAATAATAGTGACACCGCCAATGTAACCATTAATGTTTACAACAATAGCAAATAGTTCGTTCTTCTTCGTAATTTGCTATTGTTGTAAACATTAATGGTTACATTGGCGGTGTCACTATTAGTATAAGTTTCATATAAGGATAATATGAATAGCATTTGCAGGTAAGGAAAGTGACAGATGCTAGCCGGGAAAGTGACAGCTAGCCGGGAAAGTTACTTTCCCGGCTAAGGTGAGTAATGAGTCGCTTCGCAACCGCTATGAAGGTTAGGAATTCAGATAATACTAACCGATTGTGAGTAAACATATTTTTTTAGAATTTTCAGGCAAACCACGCTTTAGGGGTTACTAAATAGGTACACGACTGTATGTGTTATTTTTTTTGTTACTCTTCATTATTTTGCAGCGTCTGTAATTACAAAATACGCTGTGTAACGCTAATTATAAATTTACAGTTGTCGGTTTTATTTAGCAAAACTGTGTACGTTTTAATTTTCATTAAAGGCAACTGATTTAGGTACGTCAATTTATATCAAACAAATTATGAAATGTCAAAGAAAGTTGAGGGAATTTACATAAATTGCTATTATAGAGTCTGGATTTTTTTATCCATCGCGCTTTGTTGCATTGCAAAGAATTAACTTTTTACTAAGCTCTGAAGTATATTTGTGAGGTGTGGCAAAAAAACCGTTTTACTTTCGATATATTTTCACCGATAACAAACAGTTGCTGATATCAATGATTTCACAGTAGGTAAATGGGCCTCGGAAACGATAACACGGGAAGGATGGTCTGTGTCTTACATTCCGTCATAATACAGAAACTTCGGAATTACTCCAACCTTCTATTTCTAAAGCTCTTATTATCTTGACAAACCAAAATCGAATGAAATCAGTAACTAAAACGTTTCCATCCTATGAACTAAAGGAACCCACACTCCCGAAAACGAGGAGAAATAAATTGCGCTCAATAAAGCACTTACTTTAGTACTTACCGAATCATATACGTATGTGGCAATTCGAAACCCGAATTAGAAAACCTTTTCCCGAAGTAAATTCAAAAAATCAACTCAAAAGTATTGCGACAGTCATGATAACGTTAAATTTTATAGCAACGCTTTTATCTGAATTCCATTATTCTGATACAATAACTATAACAGAATTGCTCTAGTATTTTCAAGAAAATTGGAGATTTTCCCAGGTACAACGATGTCAACAAATAATGTTGCTTATTACATTCGCCTAATAACTTACCGCGATAATGCTTTTCAGATAAGACGTGCTACACGTACGCCATTTTGTGGCAGTTTTATGTAGCATCATAACTACAAATTGGTACCATTGCATAATGTCTTCGTGGAGATTAGCAATCGTCATCGTCTGTTGCTCTTTCTGTTTTATTTGAAATTTTGCGCTGTTACAAGAAAAAATGGATTTAGTTCAATCACCTGTAAAGAGGTTTTATGCCTAATTAATTATTTAGATTCATTTATATTCAAACGAGTTCGAAAATAAGACTTATTCATATTTTCCAGAAACATCTGTCGCGCAATTACGTGATTATAGTAATTCGGGAACTCGTTGAGGATGTAGGCTTTGGGGGACAGACTGATTGACATTTATTTTTGGGCCCTTACCCGCAAATTTTGGTAATTCGTGTCAAGTAAATGAAATCAAATTTGCATACCTATGTTATACCTCAAAGTGTGTTTTGTGGTAAACTGTCTGTTTGCGTTTCTAAGTCCAATTGAGTTCTTTTTGCTGTCAATTCTCCAGTGGCGTTTAAATAAGTTATAAAGGGCTGTAAATAATATACGAACTTCAAATTTGTTTTCTTAGACGCTCGTAATTTATAATGAATAGGGCTAAGCTTGGACAGATAAGGTTATTCTTTTCCGTGAACAAATTGATAAATAATAATATGCGTTTTTCAGATTTTCATCTTGCATCATTTCTGTCATCAATTCGGATTATACTCGAGCCCCTTGAGAATAAGAACGTTGTATAGGAATGATTGTATTTACTGATAAGTGAAGTTTTCATAAAAGATCATCTTTTGTTACTACTTGTTAATATTAATAGAGAATTTACATTTTCATTTTTAATAAATATGTCAATTTGATTACTTAGTTAATAAAACTTATCATGCGGGGAACACGGAAATCATAAAAGATGCTCAAATTAGGAAAAAGTTGCGCAGTACTGTCTTTGTGAATTATCCTTAATCGAATAACAGCATACGGTGAAAAAATTTCTTCTATATAGAATGCACCTTAGAATTCATTACATTTAACTCATTCATTAGGAGATTTTCTCGTTCTTGTGCGATGAAATTAACTTTAAAATTGAATAACAACATTCCTGACAATTCCAATGTCAATGAGTTTACCAATTAATGAAAGACATGTAATATCCAATGTGCCTAAAGATTATTATCTTTAAGAACGTACAAATTCAGATTTTCCTTAAAATTTTTTTACTTCCACTAATTGTAATTTAGGTCGATTTTTCTGAAAGATACTGAACCCTTAATTCGACATAGATAAAAGAGTACCACTGTACCTTGTAAAAAAGAATGCCCTTCAATAGATAACGCTGACATGACACAAGTTCGGATCAGCCCTTCTTACAGCGACAATTATTCCGAAAAATTATACAACGGAGCTGTGGATTGGAACTTCCTCGGAGGAAACGTCTCCAGTGCATTAATCGGTGAATGACTGCCTTTTGAAAGTAACTTTTTCAAATGGTTAATCCTTCTATTTATTGATTACAAGCCAGCATGATTTAGTCAGAGTAACGCTAACAGTTTTTAGAGGTTTTCAACGTGTTTTTTTGTATCACCTTTAAAAAAGAAAATTGCACTACGCGACACATATCAATCTTGTGGCGTCCGCGAGTGCGTATTTAAACTCCGAAATTTAATTTAAAAAAAAATACTACACTCGCGCATTTAATGGATTTGTCTTCGTCCGCGTACGATTGTAAATTAAGCGACGGTTAATAGTAACAACCACCAATAGTTTTCATTTCTTTCGGAATGCACAATAATTCCTTTTTTCATATCTATCCAATTACGGGGCTTTCTTGTCAAAAATCGTATGGAAAGTATTACTTTTTTCACGATTTTTACAATGCGTTTCCATTGCGTGTAGTGCTCTCTATGAGGAATAGTATCAGTAAATCGCGAATGTCAATGATTCAATGGATTATTCATGATCACTATGTAAAAAATTGTCTCTGACACGTTATAATTAATCAGGTTTTTTAAAACTCGGATCTCTCCCAGAACGAATTTACTTTTTGACTAGGTACGTACTGCTTGGTCTGGTTTTGTGCTCGAAACCAATAATATCTTCGATCACGCATTAAACGCTCTCACATCCCAAGAACGAATGCCTCTCCAAAAAATCCCAGAATGATACATTTCAATGCAGTGGAGTGATCTTTACTTTTGAATTTTATATAAATTGTTTCGGAAGGAATGTACCGGGAACAGAGTTGGACTGGGTCACTGGGTCACTGGGTCAACTGGGTCACCTGGGTCACTAAATTAAACTGGGTCACTGGGTCGCTGGGTCACGTCATACTCTTTTCAGTTAGACCCAGTGACCCAGTTGACCCAGTGACCCAGTTTGACCCAGTGACCCAACTTGACCCAGTGACCCAGTTTAACCCAGTGACCCAGTTTGACCCAGTGACCCAGTTTGACCCAGTGACCCAGTTTGACCCAGTGACGCAATTTCACCCGGGGACCCAATTCGACCCAGTCACCTAGTTTGATTGAATAACGCAGTTAAGTCAGTGCCCTCGGTTCAAGTGTACAGATTATGCAATAAATGAAATGCTGGTTTGTTGAAAATAATACTCGATTGCTTGACAACTGCCATTTCTGTGATGTTTGCTTTAATACTGCCGTAAAAAACTTTCCATGTCCCGAATTGTATTAGAATAAGTTATTTCTTTGCTTCAGGGCTTTCCAGTTTGCTTACAGGTGTTCATTCACATTTAATTTTTTTCTACTAGTTAGCTTAATCCAAATAAATCTTTTCTCTAAATACTTTCATTGACTACTTGACTACAAACTATAAACAAATGCATTTGATTTTTTTAGGTATTAGTTCTCTTGAATGAAATTGGGCTACGTGCTTGTTGCCGAATATTATTGAGGAAGTTTTTTTTAAATTAAAAGTTACTTGAAATTGTTTTGGATGATAACTAACAATAATTTAATTACTGGGCTACCGGGTCAGGACGGGTCACTGAGTAAAGCTGGGTCAGGATGGGTCACTGGGTCAAGCTGAGTCACCGGGTCAAGCTGGGTCACCGGGTCAAACTGGGTCAAGCTAGGTCACCGGGTCAAGCTGGGTCACTGGGTCAAGCTGGGTCACCGGGTCAAACTGGGTCAAGCTGGGTCACCGGGTCAAACTGGGTCAAGCTGGGTCACCGGGTCAAGCTGGGTCACCGGGTGAAACTGGGTCACCGGGTCAACTGGGTCACCGGGTCACTGGGTCACCGGGTCACTGGGTCAGTAAACTAACTGGGTCACCGGGTCACTGGGTCACTCTATGCTTGACCCAGTCCAACTCTGACCGGGAATAGTGAAGGTGTTGGTATGGCAGCTAGTGGTGGTATAATGTGGAAAATTCCGAAGTGTAATTATTTTAACATAGGTTCGAGGACTAAGCCACCCACAAAACACCTGTCCAACTATAGTTCAATTAAACCTGGGTACATACTAATATAATATTTAAAAGGAATAATTAGGGCACGCCACAACGAATATCTGAATATTGAAGTAATTGTTATTAATTTGAAAAAAAATCAGCAGCTTTAACCGCCTCCAAAATTTTAAAGAATTAATTACGAAATTTTTAATTAGCATCTGATATCATTCTGGATAGGTACGAAAGAAAAATTTAAACTTTTAACTGATACCTTGAAGACCTTCTCTTAAACAACAAACACTGGATAACAGCACTCCGATTAAAGATTTTCGTAAACCAGAAAGTACGCTTCTGCATCAACTGACCTAAGGTTCACTTTTTAGTTTTTTTGCAAAAAGCTTCGATAAGCAGCAAAACAATACGCTAATATAGCTGTGTTTTAACGTAAAACAACTCGATTCACGTCTTCCACCAAAAAAGTCACTATTAACGTTCTTCCTCCTTGTTTTACAATATAATGCGCGTCTTCGGAAGGTCAAACTACACTTGTGTTCAATACGGCGATAGCACATCCTTATCTTGCAACTTAATTAGCGTACATGGGTTAAGCTGACGTACTAGCAGAATGCGCGGTGGCTCAAATTTAAATATAGACAATGGCGTTACTGTAGGAATTCTAGCCAGTGGTGGCTGAAAAACATTTATACGACGCTCAGTTGCTAGGAGACAGCTGCGCACTAGTGCTTCTTAACGCGGGTCGTCTGTACACAGCGAAAAAAAAACTTCTTATCTACGACCGGAGACAAACATGAGATCAACTTTTACAAATAGTGCGCAAATAATTTGCAGATATTGAAGTGTAAACTTAACACGTAGATTTACGATTAAATAAACAAAAAAAACAGTCCCTCATTACACAAATTTAACCAAAATTATTAACTGATAAGTTTGATACAAGACAAAACCGACCTCGAAATGAAATAACATGATCGGAATTACGCTCAATCCGAACCTATGATACATCACATTAATAAAAAAATTAAATTAGATATACAGGGTGACCCATAATTACTGAGGGTACCGAAACCAAAGAAAATGTCCACCTGGCGTAGTTTACACAACAATATAGTTAACAATTTCAATGTTGCTTGTTTATATACAAATTTCTGGTTTCTTTTCGAGATTTTTCAGATTTTGGCCTTTGCACCCCAATTCCTGTTATGTATTGGTGACTGTTCTTTCTGCTATGATTGCATTTCTAATACATAATTGGTGTTTGGAGAATTTTTTTTTTTGGCACAAAAGTCAAACGGCTTTAGCACTTCGCAATTGATGAACTGATGATTGGTCACTATTTGCTGATAGTGTTTTGTCCAAACTTTTAGAAAAAACAATTCAGTTTAGAAAAATCACGTATGCAGTTCTTTTTTCTTTATCTCTTATGCCGAATTAAATACCAATACTAATTAATTATTCTATAAACGTGTTTAATGAAACGTATACGCAAATAAATTGAAATAGGTACCAATAATTTACAATATTGCACAATAATTCTAATTGCCTCATTATGCTACCCTTGAACGATACTATATCAAAGGCAACCTGCATTATGTGTGATGTAGTTTACCCCGATAAGGAAACCCTTGTAATAAGCAATAGTTACCTATAAGTTGCTTTGCAATTGGTAGGTATAAGAAACTTTGCTACGAAAACAAAACCACTAAACAGGAAATGTAGCTATGTTTAGATTTCGCAATTACTTCGAATTACCGGGACGCGAGTCAAACACAATTATGCGCCCAGTCGCCTGCGTCAAATTTGAGGTTTCATACTTTTTAAGTAGGTGGGCAATTTATTAATCACAGATCATAATTAAATCAAGTTGTGGGTTGTTTGATTTACTGTTTGTGTCTTTGAACGGACTCACTAACCATTAACTCTCAGAAACAATCTCGTATATTTACTAAAGGGGTTTATTTCTTCTAGCTGTTCAATATTGACAAGTCTAGGGTCATTCAGTTCCAGAATAGACCAAGCGTAAATACATTAACTCGCCTTCAGACGTGTAATTGACACACCACGTTTTTACTTCAAATACTAATAATAATAATATTATATACACATTGGTCAGAAGTCGTATATTTTAATAATATGCAAAAATAATTTATTTGTCATCTCCTTAGTCCTATTCGTTATCTTCCTCACATGCGGGATGAAGGTTAAGCTCCTGTTCAATTCTACTCCCAGTAAATGGACGTTCCGCTCTGCCCTTATTTGTTGGTCCATTTTTGTGATTTCTTGAAGCTTCAATCTCCTTCCAGTAATTAATATTAATGTTTAATACCTCATTGGTGCTGCCTTAGTTTTCTTAGGCTCCATATTGTCAGGAGCCTACGCTTCATCCAAGGTTGCAAGCATAATCTTCATTGAGAGGAAAAATACCACTCGTGGGCAAATCAAATGTTAGAAGGTATAGCGTTAAGTGCAGAAAGGTACAAAGCGTGAACTCTAGCAACAAAACAAAGAAGTAAATAAAAGAAACTTCTAACACTAGGATGGGCTCTAACGGCGATACAAATCTACTACGGAAATTAACTTACATCTTAAACTAGTGGATTTCAAAGATACCTAAATGGTGTAAAAATGATAAATACATATACATTAGGGCCAGAATTTAAATAAGAGCACAAATCAAAGGTTACTTAAATGAAATGTAACCAGGTTAAACAATCGGTAAGAAAATAACGTTACAACTGGGTTTTAGATACCAGTTAACCCAGAATAACCAAACACAGTAACAAACAACAATTCATTCGAAAAATTGTTAATTGTCAAACATAATCCTTTAAAGAAAAATTAATATTCGTTTATGTGTTAAATTAGTATACAACCGTTTGTATAAACTTCATATAACTTAAATTATGTATTCTAAATTGTATTAATTCAGGATAAACGTGAACATGCCTGTCTAATTTTACATGAAGTGAGGGTGCGGTGGAATACAAATATGAACTAATTAAACGTAACTAGATATGTACCGTCGTATTTCCTTTTAGAATTTAGAGAACACGAACCCACTTTTACGCTAAATTCTTGTCTAAAGCTACCTTTAGATTATAGCGACTATATTTATCTACAATGTCGTGTGCCCATATTTTAGATCATATCCTTTAGATTGTATTCCAACAAACTAAATCCACCTTTAATCCTTTCAATTTACTCTCTTATTTTCGTTTAATAAGAAATCGATTTGAAAAGCTTTACCGAAGTCATTTCTGTTAGAGATAATTTAATCTAGCGCGAACGGTTGTTTTGGTGGCGCTTTTTAGCGGATTCTTCCAAAAGGAAAATGAACGCTATTGTCCGCTCTTTGTCCGTCTGTACCGATACTATGGTTTTCGTTGTGGTTTCTTTCCCATACGGTGTAGTACAGTCCAGAGACCAGAACGACAAAAGTTTATATTATGGACTGGCTACTTCCTTCCCGAGTACTGGTTCTGTGCGGGGAAAATGCGTAATATTGTTTAAATATTATGTGGTATGTTGAAGTTTATTTGTATAGGGGGCTGATTCGGGAGGTTGGGATGCAGAATCTGAAACAAGTTTAAATATGAGCAGTTCTGAATATTCTCTTGTAGAAGCGGCACTTACCCAATGTAATAAAAAAGTAAAATCACCAATTTTATAACAGATGTGGTAAATCGCCATTCAGATGAAGAATTTAGAAGGCATTCAGAGTTACTGGATACTCTTGTAAAATAATAACAAGTGAGGAGAATTGATTAATAAATTATTATACAATCGAATATATAATAACCGTAGACCTAGTGAGGAAAGAAGTAAAACGGGATGTGAAAAAAGTATCATCCACAGATGCAATCTCTTCATTTTACTTAACTGAAGATCAAAAGCACTATAATAATTACGAGCATTCGTCAACCAGAATATGTGTGGAAAATGCTTTTGGTTTGCTGAAGGGTCGTTTTATAAGATTGCGAAGGTTTGATAATATCAAAATTAATAGCATTGTTAGGTATGTTATATCTGCTTGTGTAATACACAACATTTGTACCATGCACGATGGAGGTCAAGATTTGGAAGATTTATGTTTGTGAATGTTTTCTCTTTTTATTATACTTATTATATTTAGTATAGGAACTTGAACCAATATTACCTAAAAATATTAACATAACAAATAAAAAAAATAACAATTCCATATAAAGTCTAAGTAAATACTAAATATACCTAGTATAGGAACTTGAACTAATATTACCTAAAAATATGAACATAATAACAAATTAAAAAAATAACAATTCCATTAAAAGTATAAGTAAATATATTGTTAGATGATTTTTTAATTACTGCTTGTACTACCCCGCCTCGACTTAATGTTTTTACATATGCTTCAAATGCTAACAATTTCCTTTCTTCAATGTCATTTTTCTTTTCTAATATTTCCAATTTTTGCCTTTTTCTGTTAGCTGTCTTTAATTTCCGCCTTCCAAATTTTCAATTTCCTTTCTTGCAGTTCATTTCTCTCTTTCATGTAATTCTGTAGCGGACTCACATATTTTTTGTGCGTCCTACACATACATTTACTGTATATGCTGGGGAAGACGTTGAAGGTTTGTTCCCTAAAATTTCATCTAGTCGCTCAAAGTAAAGAAATCGAGATGCCCCACGACCTGCTTTGCTTTTATTGTCTTTAATAATTTTATATGCGCTACGCCATTTTACCTCGCAAAGTTTACTACTCTTTTTTCCGCCTAAAGTTGATAATTCGGTGCTTATTAACTTCCACACAACTTTTCGTTTTTTTTGCACTATCAAAATGTTCCTTGTTAGTGATTAATGCTAAAATTTCCTCGTTTGTCCAATAAGCCCGATCCTCTGCATATGTTTCTCCCGGAACATTTGTCTCGAGATTTGTCTCTTCTACTTCATGCAGCTGGGTAGAATTCTCCCCTAACTGCTCACTTGAGCTGTACAGCAGTAATCTTCTGAAAAAAAAAATTGTACTTACTTTAAAGATTTAAAGATTTTATAAACAAAATACTTAATGGTCATTATCGTTGCATCTAAAAATGCAATCTATGTGTGAAATAGTTGGCAAACCTCCAATTTGGTGTAAATTATTAATGTAGTCAATTGTAAAAGGATCATTATCTACAAAATGCAATCTTCATTAGATTTGAAAACCTTACTTGTCAAGTTAAAACATAATTCCTGTTCAGAAGCTGGTAGGTACTTGAATTAATAACAAACTTAATTTCTACATTAATATAGTCGGATACACTGCTTATAACTCACTTGTTAAATGTCAGAAAAAAGTAAACGAACAGCCTAAGGTTATGATCTTGTTTTCTGGGGCCATGTTTACTGAAGTGATTTTAACTGTATCAACCAGCTATTACAGTTGTTTGGGTAACGTAGATGTCACATTCGCTAATGTTATATAGAACTCTTCTTATTAAAACGTTATTTCGTCACCGTTCATTCCATTATTTGGGTTGTGAAATCGCCCAACCCCAATAATTTCATATTCAGGCTGTAGCCGTGTCTAGTAAATAATTAAGTAATGATCGAAGACCGAAAAAATTGATCTTTATTACTAATACAGATACCGAAAATGAAATCACGTTCGCGGATAAGCCCTTAAAATCAGCGTCTTTATACAGCTGCACGCGATATCTTTCATACATAAACATGAAAATGATCTGCTGTACTTTCGCAAATGTAATAATTGGATTGCGAATTTAAATTTATTACTTGTGTTTCCACAACACTTATTTTAAAAGTATCAATTTAGAAATGGAGTGTATGTACCTACTTATTATAGCAAATGCCGCCTAGGTATATAAAAGGTATACAGGAAACGTTGAGAAATGTAGCACCTTTAATAACTGATTCATTATTATTACTAATTTGCACTTATTACCCGTGAGAGAATTTAATTTATTGTAATGTCAGTCAAAATATAAATGCGAATTTGTGACATAAATTCAATTTGCTGTGGTTGTAGTTTTTCATAGCAGAAGTACGTACAGAGGTTTACAAAATTACGGATTTCAATTGACTAAAATTGCATTATTGCGATTGTAATTGGAGTAGGATGGAAATTTGGACCAACAGTTTCTGTGTAGGGTGTAGTTTCAGTAATACATTACAATAGTTATGTTTTATCGTGAAACCCCATCTTTCAATATGTTCTCTTGATAAAACCCTTCTTATCCAAATCCCTAATACACTAAGAAACTTAATAAGTATGAATACGTACGGATGCGAATGACAGAAATGTAAAACAAATTTTTTTTCCGTTAAAGGAAATGGCTTTTTACTTTTGAAATTTATTAATTCAACGTACCCATTCAAACATGTTAGGCTTTTTTATGTAGTATCGATTTAATACCATTAATATTATAACATCAGCAACCCAGTATTCTTTAGTGCGAATACGTTGAACATAAATACGAAAAAGGCAGTAATTTGGAGGAAAAAACATTTTTTACTAAGATTGTGCACTTAGAAAATATTTCCTTGAAATATTTGTGCTCAGTGCAGCTATGATCAGCCATTTGCTGAGACTACTAATCGCTATACAAAATGTACTTAAATTGCTTTGTATTTTCTAATGGGTTAAGGTTAGACCGACTAGCCCAATCGTAAATAAAAATAAATTAAACAAATTTAGCCAACGAGCTCCTAATAAATGTCTTTTTTTCAGAAAAGGCGCAGTTTATCACGGCTGCTCTTCCACTTAACTTGATTATAGTGACATTTGCGACAAAAAAAATAAAACGGACAGCAAATATTTCTTATACTTTATTTTAAAGGAAGGTTATGAAAGTATTTTTAAATCATTAGGTATTGAATTATACAATTTAACAAATGAAATAGGAATGATCTCTGAAAAACTGTTGTGCATAGGTATAATGAAGTTGTTCGAATGCCTGATATTGCGATTGTGGCAGTCTTTTCTATGTACAAATAAATTTCTTAGTAAAGAATCCACCTGCAAAATTTCATCGTAATCGGTCCATTCGTATTTGAGATATCGTGCTAACGGACGGACAGACACCGCAAAATTATAAACTCGCTAGGAGCTCGTTAATAATGACCTTCAACAATGATCCGTGGGGTGAATTGCTTCGAACTTTTGAACTAATATTTAACAAGTTAAAAAGTAATCGTAAACGATTTACATAAAGCGCATTTCCACTTGCATTCATTTCCCATTTGTAAGATGCAACTTCTATAAAATCGTAAAAATCCGGCCACAAATATGAAAGATAGCGTTGCACATGGGCAATCCATTTTTGTCGTGCTACTTCAATGTCAGTTTATGAGAAGAATTTCATTTCAATGCTTTTCTAAATAAGAAAGTTGAAACTGCGCATGCGCAAACCTAAATTTTGAAACTAATGTTAGATTTTCCTTTGTTCCAAGCGCCTAAATATCAAATTTCACTTAAATGCTTCCATAGATAAAAAAGTTGGCACTGCGCATGCGCAAAATAATATTTTGAAACTGGCGCTAGATTTTCCTTTATTCCAAGTGCCTATGTATCAAATTTCATTTAAATTCTTCCATAAATAAAAAAAGTTGGCACTGCGCATGCGCAAAACCAAATTTTGAAATTGGCGTTTGATTTTCCTTTATCCCAAGTGCCTATGGATAAATTTCGTTTAAATTCTTCCATAAATAAAAAAGTGGGCACTGCGCATGCGCAAAACCAAATTTTGAAATTGGCGTTTGATTTTCCTTTATCCCAAGTGCCTATGTATCAAATTTCATTCAAATGCTTTTATAAGTAAAAAATTTTGCAATTCGGTTTATAAATGGTCGAGATGCGAAAAGGGCACTGTGAATTTTGAATCGATTCGATTCAACTTTGGGCATTGCGTATTATATGGCTAAAGCTATGCCCATATTGAATTTCATGCAATTCAGTTCATAACTAACGGAGATGTAAAAGGGATCGAACATTTCTAAACAAAGTTATCGTTCACACGGACAGATAGATGGACAGACAGACAAAGGAACAGACGGACAGACCAACAGGCAGACGACAGATAGCGATGCAAAATTATAAACGATCTCTAGGATCGTTAATAAACGGCAAAAGTGTAAAATTATGGAACATGTAAAAAACGGTTTTTTTTTTTTACAATAACTTTTTTTGTAAGCGGTACAGAAAAAATTCCTTCCTTGGGACAAGACTCGACACCATAACGAACCAAATAGCGGAAAAAGTAGAACAATAGCTCTTAAGATAAAGAACTAGTAGCGTCGCAAAACGAGCGGACAGACGGACGGACGGACAAAGTGGCCACAATAGCGCATTTTTTTTTATTTTTGTGGAAATGCGCTAAAAATGGTAGCAAGCATATAGTCACCCCTTTCTCTTAAAATGAATTTGTGAGAAATAAGGTTAGAAAAATCTTTTCGGATATATTTACGGATGTAAAATATAAATAAACATTTAAACACAAAATAATCAATGCTTGTCTCTAACGCCTTAGGATTAACCACATACAGTAGAATCGCGTAATTAGGCCTCAAACTCATATTTACCTTCGAGATGAAAGGCAAACCCTCACAATTAGCACTTAAAAACCAGCGCGATTTTTTTTATCTCTTTTCCCAACGAGCTACTACGCGATTCCTCTTATTTTCGATTTTTTCAGTCCCCACTCACCAACACGCCGGTGAAAATCCAATGGAACAAATGAAACTCATTGAATTGTGCCCAACTAGGAACCTCCATCACCCTCACTGACTAATCGAGATTTTTTTACGTGTATTTTGAGCCCAAACAACAAAATTACCTTTAGTTAAGCACGGTAAGCTCGACAAAGTTGATGGATCGGGGTGGTTGATGGGTTGTCTTCTCTGGCTAGCCAAAACAAAGCGAAAATAAATAGGCATACCGTATAGAGGCCACTTAGTCTTATAGTAGATTTAAAAAGAGAAAGCAAGTACATACTGAGGGCGAACAAGGTAGACTGAGAGATCCTCGGAGAGATACAAT
This sequence comes from Photinus pyralis, assembly GCF_008802855.1. NCBI lineage: Eukaryota > Metazoa > Arthropoda > Insecta > Coleoptera > Lampyridae > Photinus > Photinus pyralis. The sequence continues at coordinate 15,603,491 of NW_022170249.1, read as the reverse complement.
ACTTAATAAATCTGAGGGGCGAAAGAAGTTGAGAGGGTACATAAACACATCAACAAAAATTGCAGTCACTTGTCTGGTCAAAATGGATGTCAATTTAATACAAAAATAATAAATGGTCTCAAAATGTTACAAAATATATGAATGTTACTCTATACCAAATTTAAATTCAACCTAATTTGCCAAGTGAAGCAACTCGTAGGCAACAGATAAATAAATGTAGAAATAGACAAAAACTAACTAAATTATGAGTAAATGAATTTCCAAATAAAAGGATTAATTGCAACTTGGCTGTATCGAAAGCTAGTATGCGCAAACGTTTATAACTCTCGCCAGGAAAGATTGCCGGTCACAGCACACCTTGTGTCGATCTACAATCTATGTAGGAATAGGAATAGGATCCTATCCCGGAAGTCGCTCACATCTTTAGAAAAACATAGATTGTAGATCGGGATCAAGTGTTCTCTGACCGGCAATCTTTCCTGGCGAGAGGTTTTGACTCGTAGCGGCAGCCTTTCCGATCTCAGAAGGGTGCTGTCTGCCATTAATCAGCAATCACAAAAAGAGATAGATGGTACGAACAGCACGGCATATAAATTGGGAGAATTATATTAAAGTTTAACACGTCGCGCAACTCGAATACTAGGAATCGTAATTAACAATTAACGACAACAATAATCCAAGTCATGTTTGAAAGCAAAAGCGCAATTTTAGAGGGCACGAATTGTCGGTATAAACGGCATGTCACAAAAATAATCGTTAACGTCAAGAAAACTGATTTACAAAGGAAAAATAACTAAATTTCTATATGTAACGAAGAGTATGGAAGGGTTGGTATTTTTAACAAGCGAAGTAGCTAATTAAATGGGACCAATTGTTGGTCGGAGCTCATTATTAAGATGCGACATTCTTCCTACCGCAGTTCGCTTTATTTTCATTGTACTTAGCGGTTGAGAATAATACAAGTAATTTTCTTTTAGCACCTAACGGTCATATACAATTGACATTGAGTTGATTTTACATATGATTATAAATAAAGTTCGAATATTATTTTGGTTGAAAAAATGTCGAGTCAAAATAATGGCGTGTACCTATTATCTTTTACAAGTCAAAAACGAAAACCGAGCCAGCAAGCAATTTTGTACCAGTTGAGCTTTGCGCAAACATTCAGCTAAGGGTGTAGTCTTATTTTTAGAAAAAATGATACTATGCGTGATCTCTGGCGGTGGAATAAGAAATTATGAAATGAAATCGATAACTTGGATCCACAGATATACACAAACACAATATTGCTAACCTTATGATTTTAATGGGTAACACATTTAGGTATACTTAAAAAGCCCTCTATTGCAGCCTTATAAACTGTACCTTTCAAAACTGTAAAATTATGCTTACAGCTTTATACGTTAGATGTCGCTGTAAAAAATGGGAATAGAATGACTAGCTCCATATCAATTAACCAATGATGACTCAGCGTACCTCTTATCATATCAAATGTAATAATATCAATAATAGGGAATTTGTACCTGTTTATACCGGTGCTCGGTAAAGGGCGCTTTTAAGGATACAGTAACTTATAGAGACAATCGTGTCTTTGATTGGTTGTTGAGGCGGCCATACACAACATTCCTTTGTAAAAATGCGACCCGTTACAGAACTAGAAAACAAGGTTACTGTAACTCAAAATAGCTACGAGTTATATAATTCGGGCATCAATAAACAGGACTTTTAGGAGCGCTACCTATAAAATTAACTTCCTTTAAGAAGGACGCAGTTTTCATCAATAGCAATACTTATCGTTAGTTAAGCTTAATTAATATTCATTGAATGCGCGAGGTAAAATTTTCGGACACGGAAGTTAAATGTTAGAAGCTAAATAGAGCTATTGCGCGCAAAATATGATCCCGGAGCCACATTAATTAATAAAATCTCATGTATTGCGATTGATTACTTAGTATTGAAATCGTATTTAATTATTCAGGAAACTCTGATGTTCAAATAGAAGTTTAATTAGTTCTACTATTTTGATAACCACCACGAAACTATTTAAAGACGACATTAAACAAATTTCACTTGTGGGTTTCGATTATTCAATTGTCTGTGTCGGTGCGATGTTAGCTTGGTTTAGTTGGTTTGAGGACTTTTTCTTTTGTTTGTTCTTTAAAAGTAACCTTTGGTTCTGGGTTCAACTATGTGTGGGAACGGGAAAAGAATACTTCCACTGGAGAAGTGAACTGCATGCGGAAGGGGGAGGGATCAAATGCATCCCTCCGCTTCTTGTACCCTGTGCATAATACAGGTATACATCAGATTTGACTTTACTGATTATGGGGCCATATATTTCCGGATTTTGACCTTTTTATGATGTTATTTGAGTTTATTTTAGAACGAATTCGAGCGGCCTAAAAAATAGAACGGGGGGCAGTGCTGTTTTACCCCCTCCGGTCTTATTTACACGTGTTTTTTTGTTGTAGACTCTGAGGAGTGCAGGTCCTCCAGCCTCCTTACATCGTCGGGTAGTAGTTTTGTTTTTGTTTTACTTTTCACGAATGTTAAGGTGTAAAGAGAATGATTTTGATTGTTTGCTTTAGGGAATCCATTTTAATATTGGGCTCATACCTTTCTTTTTTAATCCAACACTTCCTATTGGGTATTTAGAGAGTACAGTTTTCTTGGTGAAAATGTGCTAAAATTAACACGAATATTTTTTTGGATTTTTGGATTGTGAAAATGTGTATTCATTTTTTTGTACTCCATTGCGTAAAGTTTCAGAACTACCTTATTGCGGTTCTACCTAAAGCTCTGATTATGATGCCCACAGTAATGGCTATACAGGGTGGTGACTTGCGTAACGCATCATAGGGATTTCAATGTAAAATTCATAACATGCGATTATTGGCTCCCCAAATTATTTTAGAGCAAAAATGTATTAAGGTTTTCTGTAGAAAAAAATTTTTTACGTCAATTAACCGTATTAGTTTTCAATTTTTTGCATAATAAAGACGGAAAATTGGAAAAAAAAACCATATTTTTCAATAATCTGTGATGCCATGGAATTTTATAATACAAAAACTACGCCAATATCCGTCATGCCATGGAATGTGCTATAAAACAAATCAAATTCTATCAAAAAGTATTATATTTAGAACAGCGAATTCAACATAAAGAAAGACCAAATTACTAAAAACGGTTTCCTAATATAACAATTTACAATAAATGTTCGAATAAGTCACCTTTAACGGCGAGACAGTAACCAAGTCCATCATAAAATCTATTTCGAACTGATGCTAATTGATAACTGGATATCTTTTTGTTTTAGAAAATTCCATGGCATCGCAGATTATTGAAAAAGATGGGGGTTTTATTTTCCAATTTTCCGTCTTTATTATGCAAAAAATTGAAAACTAATAGGGTTGATTGACGTAAAAAATTTTTTCCTATAATAAACCTTAATACATTTTTGCTCTAAAATAATTTGGGGAGCCAATAATCGCATGTTATGAATTTTACATTGAAATCCCTATGATGCGTTACGCAAGTCACCACCCTGTATATAATCCGCTAAAGGACTTTTTGAAATTGTCATTGTCACTTCTTATGTGTTCTAAAAGTATGTTAAATGGTGTTTTATGATGAAAGTACATAATCTACCATAATCACTTTTTTAACCTTTCTCTGCAAGGAGAGCATTAGGTTTTAGATATAAATTTTTTTTATGTTTTAATGAGGGTTTTTAAGTGTGTTCTCAAACAAATTTTGGTCGTGATAATTTCGATCAAGGAAGTATGTGTCATTTCTAACTATTCAATTTCAATGGGTTTTTTGTTCATTGCATTGAGGCGTTAATACTGCGGGAATATACCTTGAATTACAGCCTTTTTAACGGAGATATTTGGTTAAGTTTCTTAGTGAGCGCCAGTTAAACTCGTACCATGAAAACCTTTGATTTTGGGAAAGATGGGAATGATGGGAATAAATTTTGAGGAATAATTACAGGCAAAACCAAACTAACGCTTACACAATAAACAACACTACTTCATTAAATTGCTAAGCTTGTAGGAAATGTTTAATAGATTTTAAAAAAATAGGACCAGACAATACTTGACCAGACGAACGACATACAGACAGACACTAATCGTTACTTAATTTTAATCCGTGCGATTAGTTAACCAGGTTAGACCTGAGTTCTCACACGAAAGGCTCACCTTAGTAATAATAATAATATGAATTTATTGTCCAACAGACCTTAAAGTTAAATGAAATCTACCAAATTTTATTGCATATGTTGAAACTGCACGACATTCTCTTTCCAGCGATATATTACAATGTCATAGTTACCTAAACAATTAAAACCGTAAATAGATCATTAGCTAAAACAAATGCACGCATCTCTTTGAGAAGGTAGGCGATGAAAACAATTACTTTGCTTTATGGTAAATTCATTGAATAAACTTACACGTTTTATTTTCATCTTAACGGTCACGGAATGGGTGATCATTATTCTTAATAAAGAAAACAAGGATATGCTAAGAATACATAATTTGTTCATGTTATGTCGTAGTTATATTGCATGATGGCCTATGTTGTCAAGATAGTATCAAGGAACATTGTTCAACTGGAAGCTGACAAATATTTCATTTGTTTCCGCACCTACTTTTGCTAATAAAGCTCTAATTTACGTAAGCGTGCATTTGTAGTTTAACTATCAATTTACTTAGATACTATCACGTGTGATATATCGTTGGAAAGGGAATTACCTATGTGTTTAAATTTCATTTAAAATTTTGAATTATTTGCTGCAGCTTGTAATACAGATAATGCAAAATTAAATGTAGAACAACTTTTCTGCTATATAACATTTGGTGACATCTGTAACAGTAGTCGAGATATCCACTGTGACAGCTAAAATCAAACAAGCTGTAACTGTAACACTTGACCAGGTCCTTTGCATTTTAAACAAAAGAAATCGTGCTGCGTACCAATATTGGCAATATATGCTTGGGGCCAAAACGTGTTCTAGCCAAGTTCGAAAAACCGCTTTCTGGCTATTTAATGTAATCCAGAATCTTTTGCAATGCCAGAATTAATAATGGCATTTCTCATATTGCCAGAACGCGTCGAACACACAAACAAACTACCCTTTTTATTCCATTTCTATAAAGTAGTGGTCAATTATTTTTAGAAATTGGCATAGTAATTTTATTTGAATAATTTTAATATTCCTAAAGGAATCGACTGACGTGAAAATTATTTGTATGAAACAAATATGCTATTGTATTATTGATAAGAATCAAACCCAAAATAGGATTTTGGTTATTTTGTTTCATTGTTTGGAAATTCGCATTTTTTCAGTAAGTAATACTAGTCTTTAGTTAGTTTCAAATTTTATTTAGCATTCAGAGAGGTCTGTGTATATTTTGAACAGGACAGTTTACCAGTAATTTATTATGTGGTAAAGATGAATTTTAGGTAAAGACCAAATTTAGCTACCTGCACGTGGGTAAGGGAGATATTACATTGGGATAAAAAATGTCCGTGTGCCATATCACACATAAAGCCTAGAATAACTTGATACTAGAAGTGTGACGCACTGTATGTTTTGTGTTGTATCTTTTGTATTACAATTTTTGGGTACTTTTTTGGAAGGGCAAAACTGACTATTTCGTCTGTTTTACTTGTCGTTTCGTCGTCTTTGGTTAATTTCCAACCTTTCTAATACTCCTGTCTGCTTGAAATGCATATAGTAATATAATATGCGTAGAACCTTCCATCGTTTTACTTCAAGTTTTCCGTATTTTAAATTTCTTCCACGTTAAGGCCATTGAATTAATAATAACCTTGCGTGTTTAGCTAAAGGCGTTTAAAGTATAACTTACCTGCGTTCTGCGACTTCACCTACTTCAAAACTGTAATTAGGACTGGGTCCCTACGAATAAATTGATAATAAATTTGTCCCAATTCGTACTTATTTATCGCCTATTGTCGAATTAAATTAAAAAATCGTGAACGTAATTAGATAAATTAGACCTGAAAGGGTACAAAGGAGGTATTTAACACCTATAAATAAGTGACCTGGTTTAAACAATTACGTTACGTGTGCTGTTCGTAGTATTTTTTCGCGCCTCGAAGGTTATTCCATTCATCTCTTTAATTAAAGTTAAGATGTGATTGTAATCCAAGGTAAAAAGGCGGCGAATTTTAATTGGTCTTTAAACTTGCATAATACACAACATTGAACGCGTCACCTGTAAACGTAACTGTTTCTTGGCAATAACGTGTCTATTAATCTATTCCATTTAGTGGGGCATAGGTTCGTATTATTTACAATTACGAACTAGTTAGTCGACGACCTGTACTGCACCATAACCTGTCAATTAAGTCGTCACTTACGCAAGTATGATAGTATGAGTAGGAGATTCCAGTATGGTGATGGTTGGGTACAACTGTGACTTTTAATACGTTTGTTGACTTTAGTGTTGCGTATATGTTGTAGTTTATGTTTGCTCAGTGATTATTTTTATCAGTCTTAACACCTACCGAAGTCTTTTCGCTAAGTAGACCAGTACGCGCGATCAAATCGGAAGTGATGTGATTCTGTTTTGGAATACTTTCTTCGCCTTCATCTGGTAATTTGTACATAAAACCTTTCTCTCTTTCAACGGTATCATGGGATTACTAAACGTAAGCATCGCATTACAAAAGTGAATTATTGTTATTATTTTTTTTTATTTGGCCAGCACATAGAATTTGTGCTACAAAAATTACTTTTAGGCACGAAAATGCCCAAAAAGTCACGCAACCGATATCTCAGACACGTTGGCAGTCACGTTTTATAGGTTTACTTTGAGACTATCTCGACTATTTAGATTCTAAGCAGTAATTCGTGCATCATTAGGCACTAAAACAGTGTCCGGTTATTAAAAACATGCCAAATTTGTATAGATAGGGCCCCCCAAATGACAAAAATCCAATCTAATTCATGAATTTGCTTCATTAACTCAGGCGTCGCCCTCATTAATCAAAACTGCAAATTCATGAAAAAAAGTATCACTTTCAAAACTAGTTGTACAAATAACTATATCCAGGCTAGTTCTCAATGACAAAATGTCAAATTACTTACTGTAGAACTTCTCCATTTTCAACAATTTGCTTGTCACAAAACACCAAATTACCGTAGCGGATTGCGTATATTAATTAAAAAATTTACAACGTTTTCTTTTTCCAATCACATTTCCTTTTCAGAAATTCTAAATAACTATATTGCCAAAGAAAAGGATACTTGGAATGAAATATTGTTACTTCATCTGATAAATACACCATGATATTTATTGTTCAGAAAAATATTTATACCTAAACAGAGTGGACACATGAATTCTATTAATATTTTCAATTGAACGTTTGACTAATTAAATTTTAACTGATGAATTTACTTTCTTTTCAAAACGTGTATCTCCGTCAAAAAAGTGGGAGGGTCATGTTTTACCCCAATGTACTAACGTGCGGGTGGTAAAAATGCAATAAAAATCACTATACCTTATTTACTCCTGTTTGGACAATGATGTTGATACAATGATACTGCAGAAAAATCTCTCCTTATATCGGTAATGGGTTTAGAAGGCAAAATAAAAGTACTGTGGTGGAAATACCTCGACCATCGGATAATGTTCTTTGTCTACACCAGCATTAAGATTAGATTAAGATGAGATTGTTCATACGAGGGTATTGGTGGTTTATTGTGCAAGTAAATCCAATTTCTTTGAGAGCTTTAGCATCGTATTTACGGCTTTTAAAATTGTTAACAAAATTATTGTTTTTGTTTACCGAACAAAAGGAGAAATTGATTTTCTAAACACCACTTTATTTTATTTTAATAAATTTCCATCCGAATTGTTTAGAGAAATACCGGAATTATTACTTTTTGGCCGCAATTACAGCGCTAATTTTTTAAGTCAACTTTTTCTACGTAGTTAATAGGCGATGAATGCCTTTACTCTAATTCTTTATGACTAATCCCAAAAAAAAAAATTATGAAAATTTAAAATTGCAAAATCTACATTGGTTAGCTTTCTTTCCAACCAATTCCGTACCCGCATACAATTAAAAAACTGTTTTCACACTACGAACAGGATCTCATTAATTAATCGAATTATCTATCTCTTAAAAAAGACTGAGTTTGAGATACCCTTGCGCTATCGCAGTGCGGTAATATCGTGCATTCATTACGAGGACGGAGGACAAGCGAGGCATTGAAACTTGAATTATGCAGAAAAGATGGAAAAACACCCCTTGTGCTGACACATTTCACCCACCCACCACCAAAGGTTGCTGCGTCGAAGTGAAAACTTAGGGAGTTCAATTTGGGCCATAACTAAATATAATAAATCGACAGATGTGTAGTTATTATCGGAAAAATATGAGATAGACATTGGACTTCTCTACTTTTAAGCGCGCTCATTTTGATATAACTCTGGACGCCGTCTGTCGGTTTTTTCATTAAAACGTTCATTCATTAACCATGCTTACTCAATTAAGCGCATTCAAAACTTTGAAACTCATTAATTAAATTAATATCTATTGTTAATTAATGGAATTTCATTTCAATCAGTGATATTGCGCTAGCGCTCTTACTACGGCGACACTAGTTTCTATCCTAGTTTTCAATTATTACGGGGAACTAAAATGCTTACTAATAAATTAACGGCTCTGAAATATCAAAATATTAATTATCTCTCTTCTTCTCTGGCACGAGAGCTTTCGGTGACTGTAAGAATAATTTAACATTCCTACCGGAACGGTCGGTAAAATAAACAATTACACAAAAATGTAAACACAGACTCACTCCTCAAGCAAATAATTAAATTCGGAAACTCTTTCGCAACGAAGCGACAAACTCGATACAGGGTGTTCAGCAAAGCTGGCCGACTTCACCTAGTGCGGTCATAAATTCTGGTATAAAATCAATTAAAGTATAGGAGTAGAAAAAGACTATTAATTCATGACGGCCAAATCTTTTCCTCAAATTATCAATGATTTGTCCACATTTTGTGGTAATATAAGAAGACTATCGATAATCTTTCTTCCAATACCTTCCGGCATTTTTGTAATCTATATTGATTATCCCTCTTTTGCACCCACAAATAGCTGGAGAATTTTCATACTAAAATATAAAATTGGATCACCATTGAATATTGGCAAATCTTTTGGCATTGTGTGTCTAGTTATGAATGTTGAGAATTCGACGAAGATCCGATTTTATTTGTTGGTTAATCTTATATCTAGCTAGATTCCTAACGCAGATGACATGTCCCTTGTACTCATTTTTGTACAAATGAATTCTTACCCTCTGACTCACACTCTACGAACTCGGAAGTCTTGTCGACCTCTTCCTGTTCTAACTTGGAGACCTGCATTGCCAATCCTAAATCCAATATCTCTTAAGCCAGTTTCCTCTTCTTTATCTCTGCGTTAATCTTGAGTTGTTCTCTTATAAAAGAGTTCCTCTTGGTGGATGATTTTCTTGACCTGCACAATTTAGTATCTTCATTGGCTTGAAAAATCGGAATCTCTTGCTTATCAAGAAAACTGTGATTGTCCTTCGATTGTTTACCCATGTTCACTTCCTCTTGGACAAGTTAATTATTTGGACATCTTAATAAATTATGCCGAACATTTTATTTAAACCGATTCAACTGTGAAAGCGAGTGTATCAAGGATAATGTTTATGCTCATGTTTATATCTCTATTTTAGTTAATTAGTTAATTACTACATTAAATTTCAAATTTGGGCAGCTATTTAGGTGACCACTATTATAAAGAAAATGTAGGTATGAAACTGCCATGAATAAATAAAATACAGCCGAGTAAGTAATAATTCTATATTTCAGTAGGTAATATAAAATGTCAAAATTTCAAAGCGTTATATAGCACTTCATTTTCAACGACCCTATACGCGGTCGGTGTCGGAAAGTGATTAAGGGTCAGTAGAAAATCAATAAATGTGAATTTGAATTCTTTTCTTGGCTGGTCCATTGTTCTGCGTTGACATTGGTTGTAACGAACCCTTAACGTACACAAGGGATATCCAAACTTTAATTTTTACGTAATATCGTATTTAAACGTGTTGTTTGGAGAGGGAAAGTAATAGAATGCAAAAATAGAGAAAGCCAACTTAATCCGGTTAAGACCGCGGCGTAATAAGGCATCGTAAACGTTTCTTAGTAACATGTCACCGAGATTAAGAACAATGAGACATTCCTCACTGCAGGTAGCTTAATAATCAAATTATTTGTACGAAGCTTGTACATTGAATTATACGCGTTTCGGGTTGCGTATTTACCCTTCGCTAATTTAGAGGTGACATTAAAGCTAGTTAAATTTATTACTAAACTTAAATGCTAATTTAATCTACGATATTAACAAAATGGCCGCGACTTCCCTAATTGAACAAAGAACTTCAATTGTGTTTTCGTTTTATTAATGAAGACCACAGAATCTAATGAATATTGTTAGGACGTGGTAGGTATTATTCTGTTCGACCATCAACGAATAACGAACATGATGGATTGAATTCAGACTTGCGCTTTGTTTTTTGAACGTACCTAATTGTTTTTTGAAAGTTTACACATTTTAGTATTGATAGGTAGATAATGTACCCATTGTTAACACTTCGAGAACAATATGATTTCCACGCAATGCTTGATTTATATACGTTTTTGGTCTTATATAATTTTTAATCTCCCTCAGAATTGTACAATACATGAATTTAGATTTAGTTTGCTGTAGCATTCACCTCAGCAACCTCAGCCACCTCCCTTTAAAATTATAATTCGCTCGAGAATTCAATGCATATGTTTCAATAACAAAATAAGTACATATTGTTTTTTGTCTTTATTTTTAACTGGGCGAGGTTTCAGCAGATGCCGCTCCAACCCACCATATCTACTTACAAAAAGCCATGGTCGGCTTGCAACCCTCAATACTTGAATACCGCCAGCTTCCGCCACCCTAGATTTTTTACCAAGGTCGCGGCCTTGGTGAATGGAATTTCCCGGTAACGTAACTAAGAAGTGGCATTGTTTATTGTGCAAGGTCCTTCTCGTAGAAAAACAAAGCGTTCTAGCAAAACAGAAAAATCTAACCATGAAATATGTGCATAATTGGAGTTTTGGACTTTGGTTTTTTTGCGAGACAGAAAGATTTCAATTCGATAATAATCCCTGTACCATTTCTTCAGCACTTTTTTTATTATCTATTATTTCATTTATCGCGAGTCGGTCAGCTCATTTCAATCAACTATCAGGGTGAAGCTTAAAGAAATACGGTTATTGAAACCATCGTAGTCAACAAATAATTTGACTGAACCAAAAAACTCAATTTATTAGAGCTAAATCTATAAAGTTAAATAAGAAAAAATATTAGCTTTTAGTTTTTTTATTCATATTTTTGTAAAAATGATATACCAATTCGATCATTAAGAAATACTTAATCCTTAAAAGAAGAAAAATGGAATCCGTCTTCTGGTAAAACGATTATCTGACAATCTAAAGTAATTTGTTCCTGTAAACGTAATACAGACTACGATCGTCTTTTCGTGGCTCCTCAAAAAAGGTTTTTATTTCACTGATCGGTTACGTGACGTTATTAAGCCCTCGAGCTTCGATCATGAAATCAATAAAAATGTGTAGAGGGTACCTTAATTAAGCGTTTTCAACAACAAAATTTGCGGGAGAAGCCCGATATTTTGAACAATCTTAATTAAAAGTTCATTTCATTTCGTCGAATTCTGAAGTTATGTTACTTATATTTTACCATTCGTAAGTTGGTGGCACGGAAAATAGTGACAGCTAATTTTTGTTATGTTAATTTCATCTGCTGACACGAAAAGGCATTCGAAGTTAATCGACGGTCGATAGCAGACCGGTCAATGGAAGATGCGAGAGATGCTCCTTCCTCTTTCGAGTGTATAATGCGGTCGATTCTTGCCAACGGCTGGCTGATACCAGAATGGCGTTCGAAGTTAATCGGCGGTTGATAAGAAAGAGTCGGTCTATGGAAGATGCGAGAGGTGCCCCGGGTTTCCCCTCTCTCGATACTACTCGGTGGTTGATACGGAAAAGGCGATCCTTGCCGGATGTAAAATGTAACCCTCTCTACTACGTTCTTTTTCCCTAAGGCGTTCAAATTTAGACTATATGCGCTTCCAAAGGTGGTTTTATTAAATGGTATCCACCATTGACATGGAAGTGTCACTTATTTTGTGTGTAAGTAGAACTAAACCTAAAATTGTACTTTGTGTATTATACCTATTGTACTATTTTTTATTACGTTAACTGATAATATTACCGTGTGCATTGATCTCAGGCTAAAAAGGACAATACACAAACACTTCAAACCTAGCTATATAGCTCTTCAATTATAAAATCAAAATCGAATCGGTCATGTAACCAACTTTTGAATTACAATGAGCTTGAGGCGAAAATTAACTGTAATTGAACATGAAACTTCTCTCTTTGTCGTTAAGAAGAAAAGGGCCCGAATGAACACACGACTTGTGCGATATTACGTGGACAAATTTTTTCTACAAACATACAAAATACTAAAAAAAAACAACTATTACATTCCGGTTAAAATGGATGGATGTTCAGAACAATATTACAATCAATTATCAAATAAAAAATTACTTACAGTTTTTCTTCGAGATAAATATCCGAATCACTAATCACACTAATGGAAACCAAGTTTTACTACCTCCTCTCCCCGATGCATTTGTAGTAAAAGTTATCCTTATCCTTCGTTAACGTAGCCCTCATCAAAAACTTAGGGTGCCTCCTTTCCAATACCAAAAGGCGCTGAGGCGGTGTCACACCAAATCGTATGCAGGAAAATAATATCCTATGGTTCAAATTTATTCAGCACGGTAGGGTTGTTATACTTTCCACTCTTCTGGAAATGGACGTTCTGTTTGAAAGGTGGTGGGTTGTTAGAGTCATCATTATCATATATAGCTGCCAAGGTATAGTTGGAGAATTGAATCTTTCTGTTGAGACCGGACATTGACTGAATATTTCAGAAATCCTGATAGATATCGAGGTGTCATGAAAGATTAGTAATCGGCGATAAAGATCAAAGGCAGATGTGATGCAATCTTTCAAGGAAATATGATGTGTTCTGTTCTAGAATGTTCGAGAACATTCGGGAGCACCCGAGAATACTCGAGTTTGCTATATAAGCAAATTGAATTGCGTTTCAAGACTCTTCCAATGTCAACATCTAGGTAATAAATAGTTGGCACTGTGTGAGGGATAAATAATATTTGAGTGTTATAAATCAATTCATTTCAAGATTATTATAAACTTATTGTTAATTAATTGTAAATAAATAAATCACGTAATTAAATTTACGTTACAATATGTTTTAAATATGAACTTCTATATTTTTAAAAACCTGCTTGCCAAAAGTTCCCATTATTCCGGCTTTAGCGCGGCGGCCAGGGGCGCAAATTTTAGTGTTTGCTTACACGTAACCTTTGTCTTGAACCGGCCCTGACTATGATACAAAAAATATGCTTAGTTTACGAGATATACATAAAAAAAACGAGAAATAATTTAAAATGCAAATCCGTTAATTCTGTTGGACATGATTAATCGTTAATTGGTTAATGCATTTTTTTACTACCAATCCCAGATAGTTTTAAATCCCACACAATTAAAAAAATATAAATTTTTGCAGTTTTTATCGCGCCAAGCTCGCAAATCAAACTCAATATTCCCCATTCAGAAAGTGAAATCTGACATAATCATCAGACTCTCCAAGGCGACAACTGCTTTCCTGAAGAGATTAATGAACAAATACTGTTGACAATACTACGTAAAATTAACTGAAGTCAACGAATTTGTTCTTTTACATCAAACATGACCAATATTTTTCTATGGGGAAAAATTACTTCAACTTGAAAAATTTCTGCCATCCTGGCAATTTCTGCTATTAGGTCATGTCCATTTAGAGTCACTAAATATTTTTTCGCCATGAAACTATTCTACCAAGGTCTGTCAGCAATCTTTACAGAAAGAACCCAAGATTTATGATGATGATGATGATAACTGCTATGACGTTATTGCTGGTTTTGCTTACGTTGCTTGCACAAATACACGACCTGAGGAACCCTTTCAGCACTGGTAACTATTATTGGGTGGTTAAGATGGGGGAAGTCCTAGTCCAGTAGGCATAAGGGTGTTAAGCCAAATTTAAAGACCATTCTTTGATAAATTTAATATATTTCGGGTGACGTTGCAACCTTCATCAGAAAATTTGTTATATTGGTCCAAAACTGATCACATTAATTAGATTAAATTTAGGAAACATAGCTCTATTATTAGAAAGTTGACTAGGATGTTGACAGGTTACATATTCCAAAACACAAAACAAGCCAAAAAGGCAAAAATTACGACATTTAATCCATGCGGCCAACAGGTGTTAAGTTATTTAAATTTTTTTCTGACCAATATAATAAATAATACAATAGTATAATATAATAATAAATTTTCTGATGAAGATTGCACCGTCAACTGAAATATAATAAATTTATCAAAGAATGGTCTTTAAATTTGGCTTACCACCTTTATGTATATTGGACTAGGACTTCCCCCATCTTAACCACCCAATAATAGTGACCTGAGGAACTTCAACTATATTTTATACTTTAAACGCTAACAACTACACTAATGCTGTGCACATTAAGTTTGACAATAAAATGTATTATACGGAAATATGGTTACAATTAAACCAAGAACTATTATGTAGCGGTTGCTACAATAATTGCATTAATTTCTCCTGGTGTGAATCCTTGAGGAAAGAAGGAAAACGCCCCTAATGTAGATTCCCTGTTCTGATTAAACTTCGGCAACCCAAAGCTCTGAGGCTAGATTAAAATAAGAACTTGCTGAACTTAGGACATTCTCGAATTATTTAAAATGAATGCAAGTAGTATGGTGGCTGTACAAGTAAGTACAGACAATGCAAAGTAAATCGTAAGGTACAAGGATAACGCTACCCTTGCAACATCTATAACAAAAAAAAGCTTTTATGTGTAAAGCCACACAGAATCAATATCATTTATGTTTTCCTTTTATACGACAACCACAAAAATGTGCAAATATACGAATATTTCAGATGAAATTGTTAAGCGTCTCCCTCGCCCATATTTGATGAAGATCACATACATATGGCGAGCACCTAATATTTATGTACACGTTATTAAAGTTGCCCTAAAGTCACTGGCTCGTCCTACTTTTGTTCGCTATATTAAAACTACCTACCTTTTCATATTTTTTAATCTTTGTGTGTAGGTACACATCCAATCATCGCGCTGTTCGCCCTTATGGAGAAATTTATTAACTATATAATCTAAGTATCTTACTGGCGGAAGGTTGCATACATGAATTTTATATTGGACTTATTATTAACGAAGAAAGTGAAACAATAGCGAGGATGAAAGTGGAGTTATAAATATGTACCTAAGTAGTTCTAGCGCTAAGTTATAAAAGAGGGTTCTAAAAGAACTTTCGGCCTCGTTAAAAATGTTGTTAGAGGCTTTGTCTCAGTAATTGAGGTGTATTAATTATTAATGTAAAAATGGCGGAGGTTTTCTTTGGTGCGAAGTGAGGATAAAGTTGTCCATTAATTTGCCACCTGAAGAATTAAAATACTTTGGTGATAAATTTGAAATTGGTCTTTTGTGCAAGAGCAACTCGCGTAACGTCAATTAGGCTGCCAAAATTTTCCAACTCGGTTATCTCGCCATTATAATTATGCATACGCAACCACGCACAAATATTGTACTTTGTAGCATTGCCACCTATTATACAAATAATTTATACAACCGGCTGAACGTTGAAACTACTCCATTAATATATACGTGCAGGTAATTACAATCCGATATAATAAAGAGGTACCTACTATCGTTCTAACAGCCAAAAAACGATAAAAATATATTGGAACCATAAAATGCATCGAGTAACTTAACTCAAACTGTTTAAATCTGTGCTCAAACACCGTACGTAAAGCATGAAATTGCCAGGAAACTCACTGATTTACTAAAAATTAAATATCTCCATAGTTATAAAAGCTATGAAACAAACTGTTAATTAAATAAGCTTTAAATGTGTATAAAAGTTAACTTGAGACTCACATCGACAATTTTAGTGCCATATTTCCTTTCAAATAGACAATTGTGAGCGAGGCGAGAGAACCGAGCTCGCCTTCGACGGCCGAGCGTCACGAATTATGCATTATAATCAAGTAGACTGAGATAATTTTGTTAATGAATTTAATAATCAATTATTTTCAATCAATTATAGGTTACGTTTCGATGTTAAATGTATAATAAAAACACTTCATTAATCTAAAAATTCAATACATACTTCAACGTCAACGTTTTTTTATTCATTGACGATATATTGAATTTTTAAATAGTTAAAACGTGTTTACTTTATTTTTTATATTTAAATTTAAATAGGTACAACATTTCATTCCTTAAGGCCGTTTCACATTATCGGTCAGGTTACGGCCAGAACGTGAGCAGACCGTGATCTGACGTGATGTGACCGATCATGTGCATCGGCCTTTATTCTGTCATGCAGTGTTAGCCTACTGCAACGTCTTCGATATCCCACTTCCATTGTTAGTAATTTACTTATTATTAAACTTTACGCAATTTCTTAAACAGAGCCGATCATTATTTCTTATGCAAATGAAAAAATTTACGTTACCTTAATCATAGCGTTTTCTAGAATCGATGGTTTTCCTAATGTACAATACGGTATGGATTTTCACGAAAAGATATAGTGTTTCAAAACCCGAAACTATAAAACGGAAACTGCATCACCGAAGAAGGTATACTGGCGAAGTTTTCTGGATATTTTTCAAAACTATCTCTTTGTATAGAAATGATCGGACAATGAACTTTCTATTTATAGCGTCTGCATTCAATCTAGCGTATCGGTTTTACAATACGAGTTTATTATTGGCGCATTAAAGAAGGCCGACGTTCAATTTTACATCCCGAAACTGAGTGAATTTAGGTATCTCTCCTAAAACTTTTGCTTTCGAATTAGAATTTTGCATTGATCGAGCCGTTACTCAAACTTTAATTTATGCCCGCGAATGTACACTCGTACCTTTATAATTTTTTGACAGTTCTGAATACAGTCAGTCAGTCATACAGTTTACGACATGGAATTCATTTCCATTTCTGAACTGGGTCCCAGAACACCCGATTAATTCAGCTGCTAATTAAACTTTTACTTTCACGATATTACTTGTGACTTAAATGTCACAACGTTTTAAATTTAAATCTTACAACGCTTACAAAAATTAACCAATTGAGTAAAATAATATGACACTCTGTATTCTATGTTAAGTCAATAAATACTCAAAGTAGTTTTTATGTAAAGAAAACAATTCCATTGTTTCCGCTCAATTAACCAACGTTCTCAAACGTTGCGTTTTTAATATATTCATCATTTAACTAATATTTTATTTATTTCGGCACTAGAATATTTGTCTAATAATAACGTACGTGTCCCAGGACGTTAAATTCGGGCGTTAAAATTAAATTAGTTATGACTACTAGGGGAGGTGAAAGAAATCATTTATTGGAAAAGCAACTATTTTAATAGAAAAATATAGCTATTAACTGGTAAATGGGAAATTATAATGTTAATTTTCGTGGTGAGATTCGGTTTATGTGCCTAATGTAACCGTAGCATAAAATTCACTTTTGTAAGATGCGACTTTGTTTTTGTAGTAGATATATGTTAATTTAGGTTTTTTGTGAAGAATTTTCAGATTTATTAACCTTGAGTTTACATCAGATTAAATTGACGTCGTCTATTACGAAATAAACAATACGATTCAGTGTGTGTGTGCAAACGGAAGGAAGAATATACTTTCGAATTTATATTCGAAGTTAAATCACGAGATGTTAAGTGGTGGCTAAAACATTTTTTATTACTTCAGATGAGTTAATGGCAGTCTTTAAAATTTAGAAGATGATTATTTGCACCGATGAAAACGGGAAGGATAATATGGAATCTCTGGACGAACAAGACGGAAAGGAGGGTAAATATTTTTGCATTTTCTTATTGAGCCTCTCAAAATGTTCGTTTCTATTACCTATACTATAGTGTTATGGCACACATGACATGGGCGCAGAGTCCATTATGATAATTAGCAAGGTGTTTCGAGGTATAGGTAGGTAAATCCAGTAAATTGAAAGAATTCATTTCGCTTTCTTAGGTTACCGTTTATTTTTGACCCATACGTATACGTACTTCATAATGAGTAAAAGACATCGTAATGTTAGATGTGAAACTTGAAATTAGTATAAGAGAGGACAATGCCCTACATTTAAACCAAATTGTTACATGTCGTAATAACAGTTCGCAAAAATAGCGGATTTCTAGTCCTTCCACTCCAATACAAATTAAAGAGCGTTAACATTTATAGTCAAATTAAATTGTCAAATTAAATTTAAGTATAGATTATTAAACCACCTACTTCTGAAGAGGGAAAAACGTAAATTAGTAGGCAGAATTAGAACTAAGAGAACAAAGCATGAAATAGCGCAAAGTTTGTAGAGATTTGAATTAAAGCAAAGTAAAGTAAAATGATCACGTAATCACATCCACCTTAAAATTATATTCAAATATTAAAAGTGAAAGTAGGTAACGTACACGTTAGAATAAATTTTATGGGGAGTGTTCGTGATTATTTTCTATTTCTGTTTTTTTTATATATGTATATAAAGTTAATTGAGTAAATGGGGTCAAGTTAAATATAACTTATTTTTTAATTTATATTTGAATTATAATTTTATAGAAAATTGTGTTGTCAAACTTTAAGGGCGTAGTAAGGGGTAATTTATGGTTAAATTGGTGAATATGGTTCCTGTAGTCTAATGAAGTTTCAGCCAAATATCTTGGTCGATACCAAGTCTGGACCTATGTGATTTGATAAAAAAATCCTGATGTCTTGCAGAAATACATCTGGGATTTTACTAAATTGCCCCACTGATGGGTGTCAATTTCCGCGGGGGATTTTTATTAAAACCTTGTTGCAAATGATTGATTTACAAATGACCTCTTTTTTTCGGTGCAAATTGCAATCTCAAAACTGTGTCGTAAACAGTATAAAATCAAATGAATCAATCGGTTCGCGCTTTACGTTACCTTTTTTCTTTACTGTAGTTTGCTTAAATATCCCTTAGCTGAAGGCCAAGACAATGACAATAACAGAAATGATCAACTTTCGATATATTAACAAAAAAAAAACAAGGAAAATATGCGGACATTTAAGCATGCATCTCCTTAGTTATGGTAAATTCTTATGGAAATGGTTAAACCTTAACTTTCTACGTAGCACAGATATGAGTAATTACTTCGATTCCTTTAATCTGAGGTTTAATTGTAGTATGAAAAGACTGGTCACAAACTCAGAGATTTCTTTACATGAAAATACAAAAATATACAAACATTTTTTACATAAGTATTTAAGCAACTTTACGATCTCCCGTTTACAGTTCAATGGTAATAATAATAAGTCAAAAATTTGCTTTATCCAAATAATAGTAAAGCTGCCGATTTAAGTTTAAAAATAATCGTATCTTATGTAAGTGACTTCTCCCTGGACGTGGAGACCTGAAGTTTTTTACAGCTAGTGGGATTTCTTTGGTGCAGTGAATGACTCCAACTTCAGCTTCCGGGAAGAGACGTCGTTGATTGTTGATCGGTTAATTCGCCAATTTCGGTTGTGATCCTTTTGGGTCAGTACAAATTTAGGGGGTTGATAAGATGAACGAGGTCTAACATAATCTCGCTTTTAAATGTTTCCAGATTTAGTGCGTGGGAAACCCCTTTTGCAAACTGTTCACCTTGATTAATTCTCACATTATTGGCTCAAAATCGAACGTATTTTTTTATTAAAAGATGCTACTAGTTTTCTCTATTGCAATTTGACTTTCTACGGGATCACGGGATCTGGTGTAAGTTTTAATTTAAGCAGAGGCACTACGGAGAGCGCGTAAAATGTTTTGTGGAATCCTCAGAATGCGCACGTTTTTTATAAGTACGAGTAGTGTCTCCAGTGCCTGAATTACCACAAGATAGCGAATTGTGGGAATTGTGACACTGGAATATATAAATGGCCCTTGGGGGAAATTTTATGTCACATTAAAGCTTATTAACATACACTTTTCTCATATAATGATGTGCGCAAAAATACGCACATAACAACGGTCACGTTGAATTGGACAATTTTCTTGGCTTGAAGCCCGGTGAATCCCGAACACTGGATTATTGGGGCTGAAAAGGCCCCTTTAGAAAAACGCCGTACTGGCCAAAACTCGAAGCTCTATGGCTCAGACGTAATCTCTCCTCAACGCCATAAACTTACTAGCACCAAGGCTCATACCAAAACCTTCCTGAATGCCGAATTTTTTTGTGTAAAGCTCATCCCCTCTTTCTACACTTTCTTGTGGAAAGTAATGACGGCGATCCTTCGTTAATTCTCATTGGTTTACCAACTCTAACGTGGTTGACAAAAAGCGCTCATGCAACAGAAATCTCTATTCTCTTTCTCAAAGAAACCCAACTCGCTGCGTAACATTTGTAGCCTTATATGACCTCTTTTTATCACGTAAAACGAGACTATTTTCCGACCCCAACAGATACAATTTAAAATAAAAATAAAAAATATAACTACAACTTTGACTGTTCGTAAACTTGAAAACTTTTCTTTCCACATATTTTTATAATGCCATTCTTCCACTTGACCAAATTTGAAATTAGTATAAGCCTTGTAAGTAAATAATAATAGAGGGGACCAACATTCTGAAAATGTCCAAAATTTAACGATTTTTTTAATTGTTTTTGACGTGAAGTTTAAAACATTCTGATCCCCATGAAATTGGGTAGTTGGGCACAATATAGAAAAACAGCAAATGTGGTCTTTTGATCATTTTTGTGACTCGACTAAGATGGAATTTTCGAATATGCTAGAACTCATTTAGATGTACGATGTACTCGTTTACATGTAGGCTACCATGGCCGGGGTAGTAATTTTAAATAATTGTTTACAAAATTAAAAAGCCAATATGTATAGCAGAATATACCAAATGACAAAAGGGGTTGTTTTTTGACATCGAAATATTTGTGTTACAAGAAGTTTTAATGATTTAAACATTGAGAAATTAATTATTTTCACGGTGTTCCCAAAAACGAAATTGCAAAAATTATATTCGATTTGAAATGATATTTAAATAACAGAATTCTGCAAAACTTTGCTAATTTCACCCCCTTCTGTCTCTTTGAAGTTAAGGTACTACTGAGATCTCTAAACTAAGATACCAACTTTGGGCATCGAATTGAAATACGAACATACTGTATAGTTGTATGTTACACTTTCAAAAAACGTATGGAAAGGATTACCTGAAATGTTTGTGAGGGTGGAGTTCTGCAGAAGATATCGTTGCCTACACCATAAAGTCTTTTTTTATAATTTTTATCAACCACCATAAAACATATGAAAATAAGTATCACACCTTGGGGTCGAGCGTTCTAAAAAACCGCTCGAGCGACGAGCATGAAAACAACGAATAGGTACAAGATTAGTTTTTCATAACTCGACAAAATATTTCAACTGCAGTTATTGGTCGGACCACAAAAGTGATCAAAATTTCCAGGAATTTTTGTGTGCCCTATCAAATACTTTTATCACATCGTAACTTTTCAAAAAGAAAGCATTTGATTGTCGAAACCATCTGAGAACATTTGAACAAGCGCTAGTCTCGTCAAAAAGCAAATCGAATCTTGTATCTTTAGCACGACGTGTCTATAGCAGCCTATTGAAGAGTAAATCATTTTTCTTATGGCGTGTGTTTTGGGCGTAGCAATATAACTAGAAATCAACGTTTTTTTCCGTGTCAAGTTTAGCAGATTTTTTTTACATTGTAAAAACTACGTTGGGTTTCCTTTGTTTGCATGTTCAAAAGAACCAAATTTAATCCATATTGAAAATGTGTATGGTATTTGCCTCCGTTGCGAGGTTCGCCAAGCCAAGTCCAACCTGTGGAACTCTGTAACAGGTTTCGTTACAAATCCGTTTTTTTTGCTACAATTTAACCAAAAAAATTTGGACGCGAAAAGAAGCAATCTCTTAAGTTACACCATCGTGTCAGCTTATAATTACAATCCCAAAAGTTGCGAAATTTTGACAAATTGATCTCTCAACCAAGAGTAAATAGGGCCTATGTCAAGCTTTATGATCACATGTCTTCCGCGTAGACTATAATCCGCAATGTGCTACATACATACACACTCAAGTCAAGTTTTTTTTAATAAACTTCCAGGATAGACGCGACGTTACCATTTCAATTGCAAATCCTTGTCGTTGAAGCATGTACCCGTCCGCACGCTAAAGTACCACTCTTGGCTGACATTTTTACCGGACAGTTACAAATTAAGGGTGGCTTGATGTATTATAAATTCTTCTCGTAAATTGTAATCCTCTTCTTCTTCTGTTTGTTGTAGTACTTTTGGAACTTACCTTTTTGCACTTACTTCCCAGGCTAACTCAGGTAAAAATAATAAGAATCGGAAAAAATGTAGTTCATTTGTTTTTACTGGTTATAATTTGTAATCAAAATTTGGAAAAATATTGATTTAGAAATATATGCTCTAATGTGTTTATGTAATTCTCATATAGGCCCTAGTATAGGCCTCTCTTTGACACAAAAACTCTTTTTACTTTCGCTTTTGTGGAACAGCAATAATTGCAAAAAACCACTCTAAACCACACGAACCCTAATTCTAATTGGAAGAAAAAAACCTATTGGTCAAAACTATTTTAACGGAATAAACAAATACCCAAGGAATTAGAATTGGAAGTTTAAATGCACAAATCTAATTCGCACACAAATAAATAAATTAATTTAGTTCACCCTATTTCGCAATAAAACTCAATTAAATCAAACAATGATAGGTACCTTTTTAGCTGTTACAATCATAGCAGTCGCTGTCGGTGCCCCAAATGCTAGCATGTTTTGCTTCATTTACTTGACTTCGGGTATCTCCCGATAGGTGATTCAACCACGATTTGGGGCACCGAGCTATTTGTGCCCTAGTAGTCTAACTTTTGTGCGTAGCGTTGAATTCTTTTCCCTTGCCTTCAGCGCGTATTTATATAGAATAACTACATAGTATACTCGATCAAATTTTTATCATAGATTTATCAGCTTGATCTATTGTTACAGAGTCGAACCATAGCGTTTTACATCGAAAAAGTTCTTTACCACTCACACCAGAGG
This sequence comes from Photinus pyralis, assembly GCF_008802855.1. Taxonomy (NCBI): domain Eukaryota; kingdom Metazoa; phylum Arthropoda; class Insecta; order Coleoptera; family Lampyridae; genus Photinus; species Photinus pyralis. The sequence continues at coordinate 15,580,135 of NW_022170249.1, read as the reverse complement.
ATGAGCCCTTCGACGTATATGTAAGTAGATGCATCATCTTATTTAATTCTAAATAGGTGCTTACACAAATTTCAACCATCCACAGTATAAATATCTCATTATCCTAATTAAAAGGTTTTGAACAGTTTCAAACTTGATTAAAGTATTGTGGCGAAAAGCCTTTCAACTTCTTGGAATACTTTCCCTTTTATAATGAAAGTTCAAAGGCTTCGCAATTACTAATAAGCAGTTAATTAAACATTTCGTGTTATACAATAATTAATGTTTAGTTAATGTATTCTATATCTTGTAACTTGAACCGTAACATCTGAGGTACAAGCCCACTTAATTAGAAGAGCGAATTTGAGAAGGACGTTTCTTGAATCTTAGAAGTTTACGAAAGGTCGCACATGCATTGATGCAATGAAAAAATTGCTCAAGGGAGCATCTAAACAATTTTGTGAGATCGGTAGGGATTAAAATGTTTCAAAAGCAAACGACTTAGCCAAAGGACTATACCATGTAAAAGAATAATCTGGAATCCGAAACGTTACAATCCGTAGAGTAGATGGCAGCATAACATTTTTTCCAGAGAAAACAAAATAAATACTGAAGATATGAAATAGCGAACGGCAAATAGTTCACATTTTTGTAATTCCGCAACAATCGTTTCAAATAAATTCTTTCGTATCTTCGAAAATAAAAATGGTTTATCTTAGAGTCTTTTCGTATATACGGTCAAATTGTTTTCATTTTGCTGGAGTGATTTTAATTTTGGGACAGTAACAAAGAAAAAGTCTGTTTTATTTGGAAACGAAGTTCTCCGCCTTATATATCGTAACGTTTTGAGGCACTTAATTTTAAAGCTGTTTTATTGTGATTGTTGAATGCCGAAGATCGACTTTTTGAAGTTACATTCGCACTCGTAACGTAATTCAATAAAAGAATATTAAATTGTGGGATCTCCTAGTTCCCCATCCATTTATTAAAAATGTATGCTTTGGAGATATCCCGTAACTAAAAGAAATGATTTGTATTTAGTCATTTAATTACTGCATCACGTTCATTATTCTTTCTAATTTCTGCACAACAATATCTATTTTTGGCGATGTGACCAGGTTACACCCAGAGACGAATCTAAACACAGTATGGATCATTTTTTAACATAAATTAGCCCTTATGACATTTGTCAGGTCTCCCGCACAATTGCCTCTAACCAGAGTTAATTTCTGCGTTTACGCGTCAAGAATAAGGCTACTTTATTGTTGACGTAAACAATTCAAACTAAACTCATTTACGAAAATAATTAAGGCTATATTAACTTAGTGAAGGTGGCAGAAATTCAGAGAAAGGGAAGAATTCGAAAAGACTTTTTCAAATATGAAGAAACAAAAATTCTGAAAATCTGAAAGAATGGAAGAATCTTTAGAATGACTCTTCAAAGTCTGCACGAATCCAAAAATTCGACAGAATCCGAAAAATCCGAATAGACTCAAAAATGAGAAGCATTCTAATAATTCCAAGGGTCCGAAGTAATTAAAGAATCTCAATGATTTGACAATTTACAGAATCCGAATAAACTGACTAATCGGAAGGATTTCTAGAAACAAAAGAAGATTCTGATGGATTTCAAAAATTTGAAGGGTCAATCAACTGTCTCTCGGAGCATTGAGCGAAATTAAAAAATTTGTTGAAGCGCCTTAATTGGTTTCCAGCTTAATTTCTACCAATCTGGTGGATTTGGTTAAAACGTGACGTATATCCTAACTACCGTTAAAAGTAACACTACTCCATGACCACACTGTTCTTTATAGTCACTGTAACGATTGTAACCCGCCGACCTCTTTTTGTTTATTTTAGAATCAGCCGATTAATTGTTTAGGATCACGTTACTTTTGTTTACGTGTTATAGTGGGTTTATACAATCATTATCATTAGTTCACTATCATTAGATCATTATGAAATCGCCAATAGAAACAAATATATGGTTTCGTTAGTTAACAACGCACAATAAACCTTTCTTTCTATTGGTTATTTCATAATGATTTATAACGATAGTAAACTAATGATAACGATTGTATAAATCCACCGTTGCGTATAAATATTACGTATTGAAGGAACGGATCAATAATCGAAAGGATGGGAAGAGGCAGAATTTGAACAATCAAGGGGTGACTTCGAAGAAACGGAAAATCTTGAGAGATCCTAACAAGAAAAACAGGAATAATTCGAACATCCGAAGCATCCGAACAATTTTACGAAATGAAAGTAAAAATGGTAGCGTTAAGTTTTACAAGACCGGCAGTTGCGCAAGCGAAAAGGCCAAGGGAAAATTGGGAAAAAAAGATACTTTATGTGACCTCTAGTGACAGAATAAGAAACTACGAAGGAATGTTTGTACCAATAATCTGAACTGCAGAGAATTTACACATGAAATTTACAATAGTAAATATTTTGTTAATATTTTATTAATTATGGAAATTCCACACTTAATGCACGCAGAAATTCAGGCTGTTCTTATAATCGGTGCTTCTTAATTATTTATGAGTCTACACTCTTAATACGCTTTGAATCCCTGCCGACAGGATTTACACTATAGTCCGACCCCCCCCCCCCCACCATAGCGGTTGATCGCCGTTAAACTTTTTACAAGTCAATTTGACGTGCTCGATACTTAAATTAGTGTCCCCCGTATCGCCTAGTAACGGACGATCAAAAATGAGTTGCTGTCGAGTCGCCTTTGGAAGTTCAAGTTAAATACGATTTTCCATGTAAACAAAAGTTCCAAAGGTGACTCGACAGCAACTCATTTTTGATCGCACAGTACTTCCAACCAACAAACACATGGGCCTGCCTTTCTTGGGAATCAGGACCAGCTTGCTTGACTACCATTTTTCTGGGTGCACCTCTGTATTCAGAGCCTTGTCTAACACTGCTTTCCAAATCCTTGGTTGGACCTTATCCAGGATTTTAACTGCCTCCTTAGGGATGTTGTCCGGGTCTGATGCTTAATTTACCGGCAGACCGTTGGTAGCAGCTACTATTTCCTCAATCTTCACTAGCTCCTACCCGTGGTTGCTGGCCATCAAGTGGCCTTAAACGGTCGTGCATAGGGAAAAGTTCCTTTATCGTAGACTCGAAAATTGCGTTAAGCGTGAAGCACGCTTGTCCGGGCGAAATCGGCCTGGACCGGACGGCAAAAATTCCGATAGAAGGTTCCTAGTGGTTTATACATAATTGGCACACTTGTTCGGATGGAACCGGTCCGGAACGAACGACAGATCGGTGTGTGCTTCAACCTTTACTCTATCCCACCACCGCCGTTCATGCCCTAATCCTACACTCCTATATCTGGTACGTTTTCCCCCAGATTTTTTTTTGTCTAGCTCGTCGCATAACCCTCGCCAATCAGGTACTTCAACTGATCTCTTTTTTGGCATTATTATAGAAAAAGTGTGTTTTGGTGTTCTCTACTATTAGTGAAATTGACGTGCATATTTCGCACCAGTTCGTTTGTGAAGAAAGGTGCCTATTCACCAAGGTTTGAAGGGAATTACGCCCAAGGAATCTTTACATATTTCCGTGTACAAATTTACAAGCTCGTGTCGTAGTTCAGTTAGATAAAGACACCGTCCGTATTTAAAAAGTGATATTCAGAGTAGTGTCACTACGCGTAAAGAAAGTTTAAATTTTATATTCTGTGTAAAACGAAATTGCCATAAAGTAAACTGTTAGCAAGGTCCAATAATATTCAAGTTCATTTTGGTGCCGCTAAAGCTAAAAGCACTCAGTGTGAAAAGTTTACAAAAGAGATTTCCTAAACACCAAACGATCTTTCAAGAACAATTGAGTTTATGCCAATGCTCGTTTCTTTTGTCATGCAAATTTGTACTGACCAGGATAATTAACAACCGAAACCTGTATATCAACCTTAATCACAAAATTCCAATTCCGAAGAATGGAGATAATCTCATGTAGTCGGGTTTAAGAATGCATCATATCGAAATCGCCGGTTAACTACCCCAGAGTACTAAATCAACCACGTTAGCTGTCATCACAGAGTTACGCATCAAAAAGGAAATAGAAATAGAAACAATTTTGACCTATTAGAGGAAAGTCGCCTAATATTAGACAGTTGCCTAATTTTGGATACTGGATTATCTCGAAACCTACTGACGGTTCTCTGTAACTAAGTGGACAAAACTATAGTTTTCCAACACAAAATAATCCTGTGTAAACGGTATAGTTCAGTTGTGCACCACTAGGTGGAAAGGTAAGAATTAAAAGTATTTAAGTCAAATTTGGCATGCATGTACTAGAATATTGTTAAAGTGAAAACCAGCATCTGAATTGAACATTCCTATCAAAGATTTTTTTTATTTTACTCACCAAACATTGAACAGGAAGGTTGCCCAATTTTGGATAGGCAAGGTGTCTTCAAATTGGATATCCAAAAATAGGAATTAAAAAATTCAAACCAAACTAAAAAGAAGGTTTTCAAAAATAAAAAACTAAAGAAAGTGGAAGACGAAGTTGAATCCTCAGACTCATCAAAAGATGTTCCTTATGAAGACGACTCAGATATGGATCTTTATCAAGAAAGTGATGCAGAGTATATTTTCTGCACTGGACGTTATTCAGAGGACCAAAACGGAGAAAACTGGATACAGTGTTCCATTTGTTTCAGGTGGTCACATGAAGACTGTGCTGGTAGTGACAAAAGAGCTTACGTCTGCGATCTTTGTTTACAAAAATAGGTTCCCAATATTGGATAGGGTATCCAATTTTGGGACTTTTTTTATTTCAAAAAGTGTCATTTTTCATTTGGGCCTATTTTTTATACCTTTTAAGGGTAAAATAAATGGTTTTGTATGCATCACGTGTTTTTATTAAAGTAATAGCACCTTCTGAGTACAAAAAAATAAATAAAAAAATTTTTTTTCAGTTCAAAAAATTGAATTTAGAAAAAGTATCCAAAATTAAGCCACCTTCCTCTGCTATTTATTGAAAATTATGTAAAATTATTGTTTTGTCTATTTGTATTATCAAAAGAAACCCCTGAATTTGTGACCAGTCTTTTCAGACTTTTTTGTTTTGTGAAATCAAGTCTAACTTCATTTGAATCTCATTATAAAGGAACTAAACTCATGATTTAATGTTTAACAGTAGAGCAAAATCAGATTGCGTTTGAAGTGTAAATTATTAGCGTTTCAATTCCAAATTATGCAACGAGTCCAGTCAAATAAGAAAAAATAAAAACATTAATCGGTAAAGATCTGAATTTTGGTAACATGTTCATTAGTGTTCCCCATTGGACATACTAAAAGTCCCCGTCAAAATCTGTTGCGCTCGAGGCACCATCTTGGAAAAAAGGAGCACTTGTTCAGTTTCTTGCCTATATATCGGCAACAATTATTGATACGGAAAAATAGCTCAGATAAAAAATATAGTTTATTAAATAGCCCATAAAAAAGCATATTTACATTTTGTTGTATGTCCAATACTTTAGCTATAATCGGACATCGAATAGGGAATCAAGTATCCTGAGCTCTCGAAACAGTCGCGCAGATATTTTTTTACAACTTTTTACAAATCATTAAATTTATTGAAAATTCTTCTAGTATTTCTTATATATGCGAAGTCGTCGCACTCAAGCTTGGTATGAGACACGTTTAAAGGTTTCTCATAAAACTCTCTCTCTCAATAGAACTTTCATCTTCAATGTGAGCAGTTAAGCACTGAGTGTGGACGGAAGCCTTCAGTGACCGAACAGGGTCAAGGAAATCGTGGACTCTCCTTCAACTCCACAGTTCGGGAGATTTTTCACATCCACGGAATTTCTGAACTTGCTGATTAATACGAAACGTGTGTTGCTGCGCCGCTGCAGCCGTAGGGGGTAACAGTGGTTAGATTCGGCTGACCCTTGTATGCGTATTTTCTGCAGGTCTGATAACGATGTCGGTTTAAATATCTCTCACTAGCAGGCACGTTATATGCAGAGAACGGCGTTCTTCAGTTTCAGAAATCATTCCGTGGGTCCAACAATTTTAATCATTTTCGCTTACCTTTTTGAAAAAAAAACATGATGTCGTATCATGAAACATTATGTCATTGCTAGAATGCTTTATCGCAAGACGATTCTGTTCATTTTTTGGTGCTTTTACAGCTTTCGGTGTAGTCATAAAAAAGACGGTCTCCTTCCTATAACTACGATACGGGGCCTAAACGCGTTCTGACGCATTCAACGTGAGATTACAGCTAAAGTATTGGAGATACAAAAAAATGTAAATACTCTTTTTTATAGGGAATTTAGTAAACTATATTTTTCATGTAAACTATTTCTTCGTATCAGTAATAGTTGCCGAGACATGGGCAAAAAACTGGAAAAGTGTACCGTTTTTCCAAGATGGCGTCCCGAGCGCAACAGATTTTGACAGGGATTTTTAGTATGTTCAATAGAAAGTCCCAATAAATGTGTATACCAAAATTCAGATCTTTACCGATTAATGTTTTTATTTGTCCAAAATTGCGCTAATTTGACTGGACTATTTAGCATTAGTAAATGCAGGTTTTGACAATTTTTGCTTTGTAAAAATTTCAAATTACAATCGGTGGTTCGTTTTGAAATGCATAATTACTAACATACTCGAAGGATTTACTCTAACTTTCAGGAAATCGAATTTTTGCCAACGTCGAGATTTTTAATTAAAATGCGAAACCCTTAAGGTAAGAAAGACGCAAATTTGAGACGCTAATCTGATTATGTCAATTACATTTTTCATCCGCAGTGATTACCGCGCTAATTGTATGTTCATTTATACCGATTAGTATATCGCGTTCCTTATCAAATCCTAATCTGCATCAGAATTGAGAATCTCTATTGAGAATTCCTGGCTTGATGGGGATAATTTAGTGGTTAGAAACCATTAACGGGCTCCATCATCGGGTATCGTTACTTCAGTTTATCGTCTAATTTGGAACTGATATTGAGAAGTGGCTCCCTAAACGTAATAAATCCTCCATTTGTGTGGGAGACTCTAATTTTCGGATTCATACGTCGATAATGTATTCGTAGGAAGAGAATTTCATAATGATGTTTTTCTATTTAATCCCCACTGAAGCTGTAATTTGAAAGCAGAATATCGCTCCAGCTAATTACGTAGATACCTACATAATTGTATGATGGAAAAATTCAGAGGTACTAATTTCATTCGCTTCTAGATTACCGGCAAAGGTAAATTTGCTTAAATCCTCGTTTTTAGAATGAAAATTTCGAGCGCTAGGAAACATAAAATAATTATTACTTCATAAAATAATTAATGATTATGATCATACTGGGATCAAGTAGGCACTCCAGAAAGAGCTATTTAAGAGTAAATTTTAAGGTAAAATTTTTAATTAAAATATCATTAAGAGAAAAAAAGCGAGGAATTGTAGTTGCCTTCATCCAGTTTTGTAGTACTGTTATAGCAACGATCACATCAAGTTGCAACCCCTCCACCCCTTTAATTTTATTACATGCGCGAATCTAGTGACACAAAAGAATAAAATTATTATTATGAACTTGAAGTAAATTCATTCGTCAACGATCAGTTTCGAAGTGAAGTGGCTTCAGGTGCCCCAGAAAAACATATGTAGGCTGCTGAAAAAGTTTCTCAAAGCGAATAAATATATAATTTAGTAATGACTTTATTATTTTTCGAGTATCCTTCTGCTTTCGCTCGAACCAATATTTACGAAGTATTTTTTCCACGTCGATACTTCAGAAACTAGACCCCTAAATCTTTCAACAGGTACTTCAAGCGACGAAAATCCTTAGCCATTTACTTTTTCGTTATTTGCAAATAAAAAAAAGTCACACGGGGATAAATTAGGTGAAGGGCCATTACGAGATTTTTACTCGCTAAAAAATCAACGACTGGACGCGATCTGAGATCTGCAGATGTCATGATAAGAATACGTACAATTTTCGTATGTCAATTTCTTTCTCTTATTTTATTGATGACATCCGGTAAACAAATTGTTCTGGACCAATCAGCAGTCACGGTTCTAAGGTTTCCACATGTTTAAAAAATCCTAAGAAACTAGTGTCAATTTTGGTCTTGGATGATGCAATCTAACATGAAGGAATTCTTCGGAACAACAAAAGGTAACATAGATCAAAAATCGGAGATATCGTTACCGAAGACCTCGTAATATCTAGAACCAGTTTACAATTGCTTTTTATATTTCACCAACTTGTACGGACGATTCGTTGTCTAACCAGATTTCGCATTATTCGAATTATTGATTCTTAATAAGTGTTAATTACGGTTTTCCTATACAAGTACCAGAGTGTCAGACGTTAGACATTGCTACCGCAATATTTATGTCTCGACTATTCACTATCTAGCTTGTTTTTTTGTTGGTGTTGTTATCTGTTACAGATAAAGTAAAAAAGCGCCCTTCTGCGCTCAAAAGGCCGTTATGACCAAAATTTCAAAGGTAATTTTTATTTTCGACGGCTCCTTGATATAACGTTTGATTGCATACTGGTTTTCGATACACTCGGATTGTTAAGTTAACCTTGTTGTTTTCTGCGGAAGCTTGTTTTGATATTGTTAATTGTTTTATTTCTTTAGTTATCCAAGACCCGAAAAGAATCTCAACATTGTTGCCCCATTTTCGCTAAGTATTCTCTTTTCTCTTTTGAAATCTATTACAGAGTAAGTAGCGCCTATCCGGATTACTATATTACTATATTTCCTTTTGCTTCATTTTAGATGGTGTACGAGAACCCCAACGCACCTCTGCTTTGCCCGAACTTACCGTGTGCTTATCTACTTGTAAGTTATTACGTTTGCTCAAACTGAACGTAACAAATCTTTTAAAAGAAGTAATTGTAATTTCTCTAGCTCACGTCTAGCTCCCGCCACAATGAAAATTTCGATATTCGCGTAAATTTGAAAAATTCATAAGCCGTACCTGCCTCCAGAAGTCCATGGAATTAATTAACTAATATTTTCAATTAACAGCTGGAGTAATTCTGGATATGAAATAGGAAAATGTAACATGAACACTCTTATCTAGGTCGTAACTTGGTCTCGATTAACCACGAAAGTAACCATTTACAGATAAAACAAATTTATTTGAATCGATCAAATAATCTGAAAGAAAATAGGCACTCAAGGCCGAACAACACATACCACGCAACAAGCGATCGATTGAAACCATTAATTAAAGAAATCCTAATTACCTTAAAGTGTTAATAATGCAAATAACCGGTCAACTGCGCTGTTTAAAACTGCTGAACAAACACATACACACAAACACACAAAAACCAACGGATGTTCTTTTGATTTATTGATATACAACTTTAATGATGGAAAACTCTCTTTAAGTGGTGCTGGGAAATGTACCATCTAAACGATAAACGCAGGATAGAGTCCACTAAAGTTATTCGTAACTGTTTAACATTGACTCTCAACGACGTATCTCTTAGAGCTCATCTGACTTTCTTATTACAAAAACCTTCCAACTGTCGTGCAATAATAGGTTTAAATACGGGAAAACTGCCAATCACCAAAAAGTAAAGAAGTAAAGAAACCGACTTAACGTCCACCACCAAACAAGTCACGATTAAAGTCCACCAGAAGAAAGCCACAATACATGTCCAGTTCGTTTATTTAAAACAATCCCCATCTTCTTATTAAATTAAGTGCGTTTTTGAAACTAACACCTGCTTACTTCAGCGATAACAAGTGCTTATCTTGAAACTAATTACATTATGCCGTAATAGAACTCGTTTTAAAAAAAGGACTTAAAAAAACACTTAATTTTCTATTATACAGGGTGGGTCATTATCACCTGGGTGGAAGATTGTGGGTTTATTAACGCACATATTTAAAATTCATTGTCGGGGCATTTATTCTGTAGGTTCAGATTTAATTGAAAGCCTTCCCTTTTCTAAACGGAGTATGAAAGATAGCAGCATGTAAAAACGCCTCACATTCTTAGGAAATTGTGATATGCCACTTTCCCCTAAGTTCTTCTATAAATTTTATAAGAGTATGTACCATGTACTAGTAAAATCGAAGATGTACGAACATCCCTACACAAAATGCTAACATTTCCGTAATAAATGCAAATTGATGCATGAACGTACAGATTGTATTTCATTACATTACGGAACAATGTCTGAAACAAAAAAGTAGCAATAAAGTTTTAATTGTTTAATACTCAATAATGAATGCGGCTTAAAGTGTCTAACAATTTAATCTCCAATATGCTTCTGTTTAATTTAGATTACTTTATTTTTCGTTCTGAATAATTAAAATATAATTGTAATTAGAAACTGGTGTTGCATACTTTTCTAATAAAATATAATTAACCTTCGCATTATTTTTCGGTTAAATGAGTTATATTACTTACAATTTTTGCAATTTTTACGAAATTATACGCGCTTAACGGCCCGTGGAATTTATCTCATTACAATTTTAAAAATGCCTTGTCGAAACTTTCAGACGTGTTTTCTTCAATTTTCCAGAATCTGCCACAAAAGTTAATTTATTTTTAAATTCACAAAGATGTGCGAAAGCATGAAAATTGCCTGAAAATTAGCAATTCATATAAAGGATTACAGTATCCTTTGCATCTACTAGTCGCTAATCTCTCACAAAAGTTCATTCCAACAATGTAATGCACAGATATACCTACGCTTTCTGTACACAAATTGATTGGTCATTTTTTTTTAATCATTGTAAAACTGTATTGGAACGAATATAATGTTGATTGACTTACTTTAAGGTTTAAATTTAAATTGTTGAGCCGTGGAGAGATTTAAGGTTGAATTGTTACGTTCAAAACAAACCCGCTCCCCTTTCCCAATCAATTCAAGAATTGGAAAGCATAAAATCGTTGAGCTGTGTAGAAAGAAAGATTTAATTGGGGTGTAACCATTACTTGGATTCGGCTCCCAGCAGCCAATTAAAGTTGTTTCTTTCAAATTAATTTTATTGCACCAAGTGTATTAGCATTGAATATCCAATTCAATGGTATTAGTTACAAGCAATTGCAATTTTTGAGTTCACTATTAAAAGGAAAGATAGATGTCTATTGAACGTATCCTCTGGAAATACTCTTGCCATTTTTATTTCTACGTTCTTTCTCATTTAATACGAAAACATTTCGTTAATGTACCATATAATATATGGAATTGTGGCTAAGTTCAAAGGATGGAATTTCTGAACTTGCCTTATATGATTATTCGCCATTGAAGAGAAAGTGTCAAAGACATAAAGAATCTCAAAGGAACGTGGTAGGAAAGGAGTTTTTATAAACGCTGTAATCCATTCTACTACTGGAGTGCTATAGGTGACATGTTATTTAGAACGTCCTTTAGGTAATTAAAATTAGAATAATAGAAATTTCAAAAAAATCGTAACACATGCGGAAGTTGTTGATTTTTAGTTAAATATTGGTTTATTCTTAACAACAAAATACAAAATACTCCCAAATACTCAAGACTCAAGACAGTTACGTTACTCCAATTCTTATTAAGTTCACTATTCAATTGAAATTGCCCAGTTTAATAAACCGTCAATCAAGAATAATCGACTAACAAACTAATTACTGAATCATACAACAACTTTCCACAAATTAATTGATATTCCGGACAAAAATTCGCATGTATAGAGCCAAGTACAAGTAAAACATATAAGGCACGCTTACCTTGGAATAAAGTTAGACGTCTATGCCAAGAAGTTAGCTCAATTCACCCATCACAACCTGAAATCAATCAAAGAAAACCTCCCAAACCGCAGGGCTCTGTATATAATTAGTTTAATAGTGGCTGAAAGGCCTCGCTCTACTCGTAACCTGATTCTATACCAGGTACGGTACTTAATTTGTCAACCATTTCAGAAGGAAGTGTCGATCTACAATAATATTCGCGTTTCAAACTCGATCATACCTTAACCGAGATGGATGCTAAGTAGGTAGTAATGTAAACAAATGTAGGTATTAGCACATAACCCAGAAGGGGCAAAATAGTTTTCGAATAATAAACTAAACGGACCCACGACACGTTCTAGCTCGCAATGCATTTGTGCAAACTATTTCTATTCTTCTGTTAATTATTTTGTACGTGCTACTGTTGATTATAGTATTTAATATTCAATATGCATACTGGATGCACGTACCTTTAAATTTCCCAGCTAGAACATTTAATATACCAATGCTGTAATAGTGCACTTTATGGAAATAGGCTCATCGGTAGTGAGTAATTGATTTCATTTTACAGCAAAGGGTCCATATTATGGATATAAACTCGAAAACTAATTTTCGTCTAATAAACCTAGCTCAAACGACGTCAAAGAGCCAAAATCGAATTGCAAACGTTCTATTATCACGACTGGAAAACCTTAAACGCAAAATTTACTTGATCTAGCATTTCATCTCGACGCAGAGTAATGCATCCATTTTTTATCACTTCAGAAATGTCAGCGTGTGATAAGAGTGAAAACCAAGGGTAGGTGGCATTTCGGTCAGCTGTCTTGCTGAGCCCGATCCCGCATGACTAATTAATTTCCAGAAAGAGGTTCCGTGTTGCCCGAAATTGAAAGCGTGAAAATAGAAAGGGTTAATTGGTCAATTTGTTCAAATGTTAAGTTAACAATACACGTTAAATTCTGAATTTATTGGGAAATCAAGTTTGAAGCACGTAGAGAGATGAAGCTTCTCATATCAAGTTTAGCGCAGTAATTGGATATCGAAGCGTAATCCAAACTTATGATGAAGTTATGGACGTTACATTTAATTAGCCATACGAGACTTGGGGGCGGTTTGAAAAAGTTTCGATATTTATAGATGAAGTGTGCTCATCTTTTATGTAATAGTTTCATATTAATTTGTCGAATAGATTTCAAATTGCGAAAAGTTTTATTGCCCTGATACTATTGCAGGAGGTATAGGAAGAATAATTAATATATTGCCGACTCTTTCAATTTTTTTTTCTAAAGGCGACAATATTGTCTTTAACAATTATCAAATATCACTATTTTATGCAGTGGCGGCTCGTAACATATGAGGCAGTATTCCCAACGAGATATTATTAGATTATCATTACAGTTTTTCGAGTCAAATTGCTAAAGGAAACAGATTGGAATTTCAACAACACAAATTTACTCGGTTTAAATACAAACCTCGAGTGTAATTCGACGGGACAATAATTTAACGAACAAGAAATTCACCAAACCAACCAGTTATTGACAGATGCCAAACTATATTCATATGGAAACGGATAATGCGATAATTGATTAGAAAATGAATAAGTGAAAAAACCACTAGTGCCTTTTGTCGCTGTAAAAGTTATAGGTAACTTTTGCCGCTGCCAAAGTGACAATTGCACTGCGGCTGATATGATTTTTTATACATGAGTTAAATTGTTTGTGAAAACGAATTGATTTGTTTCAATTGAAAGAGTAAAGGTCACGCAGCTTAATAGTACTTCAACAATTACGGAACAGTCAATTCAAGAAGCGCTGCAATAGAGAACGCGATGGAACCATAACGGATAAGCATGGAAAAAGCAGAAGAAGCCATTGAGGGTAGGCTCTCAGTACAAGCCGTAACTCGAAAGTGAGAACGCATTCAGTTTAGAAAGTACTAAATTCCAAGAAACGGCTGAAACGGTGAAATTATCGGATGTATGTGCCCTACCTTAAAGTCTCACTTTTATGCGGCAATTTGTAATAGTTCCTTTGTTTCTCAGTTTCGTGGTGTGGTTCGATGTATTCTTTAAACTTCGTCTTCTCTCTCTCTTCGCATTTAGTACGTTATTGGGCCTACGTACATTTACTTCACAGACAAACTCAGATAAAAAGGGGTTAAGAATAGGAAAGAATGTAATAGATTTTGTCATGAAAATTACAAAAAAGTGATTTCAAATTGTATACATGAAATCAGAACCAGTATTACAGTCCTCTTAAAGAATAAAAAATTTCTAGCTAAACTCAAAAAATATCCCTACTGGTCCGATAATTAAATTGATATTAGTAAACAACATACCGCGTAATTCTAAATAAGCAACTAAAATAAACCGTTCATATCTACGTACGAAACTATACGCGATTCTGTTTATTCACGAATAAGATGCAAGATAAAGCTCTATACCTAATTGCCTTTGAATGTTGCCAGATGTACCTGGTATCTTGTATAGCTCAGGTTTTAAATGCTTGGCAATTAACGGCGCCACCTAACGTCTCCCTAACCCTATCATCCAATATTTAGTAATGTAGACTTCTCAATGCCTCCACTGCAGGTACCTAATTTAAATATTGTGATTTTTGTTTCTATTGATTAACTGTAATTTTTTCTTGAAATTTAACTTGAGCTTCTTTTTTTAAATTCTTGTTTCAGTTTTTTGTTTAACTCTTATATTGAAGTTAACCCGCTTTGTCTATTGAAAAACTGTGCGATACGCTCTTCTTGTTTTCTTCTGAAAATTCCAGTTTGATTCCTGTGTTACAGCCGAATTTTCTTCTAATTCTTCTACTCTGTTCTGCCAGATACTGACTTCTTCAGCTTGCTGCTCTACCCCCTCCAAACCTCTTCTATTATCGCTTGACTTTCCATTATTCCTTTCATCTTCTTCAATTTCTTTCTTAACTTGTTATAGACCTTGAATTAATATACATAAATTTTCTTCTTCTCTATTGTAAAATTCCTCAGATTCTTCAATCCTCATTTGTGCTACTTCAACTCCTTTATCTTCTTCGATTTCTTTTGTTCCGGGACTTATTTCGCTTCCTGTATCTACTAAAAAGATACAAAGTCGCCCCCTCTACCTTTCCTAAAACCATTTGATGTTAGGCACTTTCATCTTCTGTATCATCTACTAGTAAGTAACCCTTTTTTACGAGAGGGAGGGAGAGAGCGAGAGAGACACGAACCTGCTGACGCCAATTATCAAGCGTGGGATGCAGCCAGTAATTTGTCGATTCAATGTCGGTATATCGGTCAACGCAGAGCAGAGCAGAGGGTTATAACTGTCAGTTTGGATGTCTAAGGGCTTTTTTATTGGTTGCATGGAAATTAGCCGATTGATAGAAGAGATTCGAATGTTCGATGCGCGTAGTTTTCAAAATTAAGGTGGTGGGAAAGTCGTGCGGCAATATGCATGAAGCCCCGATAGCACTACGTCGAGCGGTTAAGAAAAATTGTAATTCAATCACTCGTGATCATATAGGGAGAGAAGATTTGGATTAAGCCGCAACGCATATTTCGCGCCAGGTTCCTTAGAGCGATTGCATCATTCCACAAAAAGTTATGTGAATCATCCTATAATAATAATATTATTAAGTAATGAAAATCCTGTAACGCAAAATTTACTGATTTAACAAATTTGTAGTTCTTAGTGTTGCATACCTAATTCATCCTATAATGTCATCGAGGGTTGCCAGAATCTTTTTAATGAAATTATATCATCAATCAAGTGTATGTACGTTACATTTCCCAACAACCGATTTCAGAAGTATTGGAAAAAAGTAATAACTTAAAATTAAATTATGCCGTCAATTTTAAATTCACACCGTCGTCGGTGGGGGATTTTAATTCCAAAAAAATTGACTGAAATACATCCCGTAAATTCTATTTAGTAGGGAATGAATGTAATGTAAAATATGGCAACAATAAGGCATGGCGCTTGTCCCACAACTTTAACTCTTAAATCTGTTCGTATATTCACGCCATATTGTGTACTTCTATTACGTATTGTATGAATGTCTTTGTTGTGGGGAAGTAATATTTCGTGTATGATTCAGTGGAAGAAGATTTGTGCTTTTTTGAATAGAGATTTGAGAAGCCTTTTCACGGCATTGCAAAAACGTATTCACGTATTTTTATGATTATTTCGAATATCTTTGATATGGAAAAGTCGCGTCAATGCGGAAATGTATCTTTTTTTTTAAAATACGGTCAATTGTACATTGAACGCGAAACAAATAGATCGCGATATTCAGAAACAATTAAAGTTACATGTAACTTACAAATTAAAACAAGTACTAACCTTGGTAAACATCGTACAAAATTCGATAGTCACTTGCACACTTTAATAGGAAAAGGATTAATGGGAATAGTATAAAACCGCCCTCTTCCTCCCACAATGGCGATTTTTTTCCGTCGAGGTAACCACTGGTAGCGCAGGCTAGAGCTGTCTCTGGATAGATAAGTAATTTATTATTTTAATTACTAATTTAATTAATTACGACTACATGCAGTTAATTATTCTTCTTGGTTTAAATAAATCAAACTTTGAAATGAAGCGCAAACTAAATGAATCTGAACTACTAACTTGTAAGTAAATGGCAGATCTTTGGGAACGTGTGTCCGAAAAGATACGATAAACTTCACTAACTAATCTCTACATTTCTTTCCCCTGTGAATACGTATGAAGGGTAGCTATAAGTTTGACATGAATTCTAAAATGTTCAACTTTATTCCTTCTCTCTAAAAATAATTTCAGCCGCAGCACTTGACTTTGCGTAGGTACGTTTATAATTTTGTCAAAGGCCGCGTTTCTAATTTTACATGTCCGTTATATTTCATTTAAATACCCGCTGTTTGTTGTAAATAAAATATGTAGTTTTTTATGTGTAAATTAGTTTGGCACGAATAATTGTGCAGATTCACATTTACAACTTTAAGGTGTAAATGTTGCAGTTATTGTATCTAAACTACTACTTAACGAAGTTGGAACTGGCTGAAATACGCTACAATTTGCTTATATAGTAAACGACAATTGTTCTAGAAGGATTCGGAATGTTCTACAATGAACACACGTCATTTTTCTCGGAAGGATTGCGTCACATCCGCCTTCGCCCTTATCGTGGATGACTCTAGTTTTATGGAGCTTCGATGTCTATCGAAATTGCTGGAATTTTCGCTATAAGAAGTTTGAAAAGATTTGAAAAATCCAATCCGTTTCGTAAATGTGCTAGAATATTTTGCAAAGGTGGTGAATGTCTCTGGAAAGAACTGGGGTATTTTTTTAGATTTTTTACACACTTCCCAAAGCTGTCTATAGGCCCCCCAGTACCTTTTTAAAGATATGCATGTTCTTGCCAGAATGTTGTACTCCATTTGAAGTCTTCTTTTGTAGAGCTCTTTAGGATTAATTAGTTTTGGCAAAGGCAACTAGATGGTGCTTTCTAAAGCAATCGAGAATTATGCGGAGCAAAATTCTAGCCGCTTTACAAAGCATATTTACAGGTATTACATCGTCGTCCCACATCCCTTTATGTCCTTTTCTTAGCTGAGGACAGAAATGTCATAAAAAATTCTGCGAATGGCCTAGAGCGCTCTGAAACTGACCAAAATCTTTTAAAAATGCCGGAAAATATTGACTGTTGTTAAAAAAGGCTTTATGAAGAGTGTAAACAGTTCTGGGAAAGCAACTGAAAAAACGATATAAAGCTCTAGAAAGCTTTCAATTACACTGGAAGACATATAGAAGACAATAGAAGCCAGTTCTAGCGAACTGGTCCATTCTGTGACTTCGTACTCCCACTTGTTGATTTCCCTCAACCATCATATCGGGAAGACAGGGTTGAAGTCCCCTGCCACGACTGTCTTGTGCCGGGTGCATGTTCTCATTTCTTTTCCAAATAGTCTAGTCTATCAAAAAAAACTTTCTTCAGACTCGTTATAGATATACGCTATACAGTGTGATTCATGTAAAAGTAGACATAGGGATTTCTTAAAACAAATGAAGATATATGGCTGTCATATTTTTTAATTTAAATATTATTGCTTTGGCTATTGTATTTTTACTTTTGTTCGTGTGTGATGTATTTAACTGAAAAATGGAATGATTTTTTGAAGTCATTTAATATCTCTTCATCATAACCTAAAATCATACTCTTGCTTTCATAAGTGCCTACCTATCAACCAACCTACCTAAAAGGCAAGGCTATTGACAGAAAGATATGAATTCTTTTAGTAAGGTGCGTTAAACTTTTGCTTGTTTTGTTGTAAAATCCAGAATGACAGTGCAGAATGCGCGCGCATGAGTTATTTTGGTTGTATACCTTTAGGCGTCATTCAGAAGCGATTTTGTCATTTAAAAGTAGACATAGGAAAAACAATACTAGCAAATCCCGACGTCTACTTCTAAATAAATAATACTATATATGTAGTGGTCCAGCACTTTAACCCTCTCTTTCTACGAGTAGTATCACGCGTATATTACAAACAAATATCTCGGCAGTCGAACTTTTGTCTTAATATGAGTTTTACGTGATGACGCTCTTCCGATTTTTGATAGCAAAAGGAGATTTGCTTTCCGTCTGCTGATCATCTCTACAGCCAGGTCAAAGATTTCCCTCTTGTTATTTAGATTAATTTGAAGTATGTTAATTTGCGTAATATTCACTATACAGTGTGTTTCATGAGGAATGGTCCATACGTTCGTATATTATAGCTATGTTCACTTTAAAAGTTCCTAAAAACATGTGCTCAATTGTCAAAGGCCAGTTAATGCTTGGGGGGGGGGGGCTGCGCACTACCGTCCTCAAGTTAAAATGAACAAATCTATAATATATGTATCATTTCTCATGAAGCACCCTGTATATGTATACTATATACACTGTCAGGCCCATGTTAAAATCCTGACCTGTCCGGTGTAGGTAGCTCTCGCACACCACAATATTTTCGATATCTAACCGTACGGAATTGCGATTTTCGCGAGCTTGTTTAGGCATCATTTAGCTACTTTTTCATGAAAAAAATTGAACCAATGCATTTAATTTTTTTGAGAAAATTAACCATTTCTGTCGGAATGTCGAAAAACGCCCTCAAGCGGTGATATGTGAAACTAACAAAACTTCAAATATAATATTTGTAGCTGAAGACTAACCCGAGTTTGTTTAAATCGGCTCAGATTATCGTCGACTTCAAAGCCGGAAATTTTTTGTTAGGTTAGTATAGCGGAATTCACAGAAACATCAGTTTTTTAGATTCCAGATTGCAGTTACGCCCCCTAGCGACCATTTCAGAAACTTAAAAATATTTTCCAGGTTTTTTTCGTAGCCGTTTTAGTAATAATTTTCTTTATCGCAAACCTTTACGATGGATAGGTTTCCAGATACAGTACCTCGCATTGCTATTTTGCCACCCTGTACATAGCATTGTTTTCGAAATGTTCAACTGAAACCCCCTAGATTCTTCTGTTTCCCAACTTTTCGCGACCCCTGGCAAAACTCTCCCCCACAATGTATATCTTTCAATATCGTCGCTCAATTTATCATAATTAATACAATTACATCACTCCAGTTTTTTTTATATTATCTTATCGTTATTTACCTATACTTTCAACACCATACCAATACACGCTTAATTTCAGAGTATGTCGAACGCTTGCTCTCATTGTTTCAGTCAACTAAAGAATCGCTTGAACACAAAGAAAAAAAGGGTAGTAATGGTTACGTTGAAATGTGGGGGTTAAACTTGTGCAATTGTTTTCCAATGTTGCTCCAATCGAAAATTCTTCCGAAGCGAAACGATTTTGTTCATAGACACGATGTGCCGAATAATTTTGATATCCTTGACGGTTACGCGCATTATAAACGTAGGGTCACTGTGCAGTTTCATTTGGATGTCGAAAACTTTCAAGAACACACATCGGCCGTTATTACAACTCAAACTTCGATTGTACGGGTAAGTTTTTAAGAGCAACGGCAACATCGGGTTATTTATTCTACGTAGAATTTGAGAATTTCTAATCACGATAATCAATGCAACGTTTCAAAACATCAGCTTTACAAAGTATCATGTTTATTTGATTAGGATTACCCAACCTACTCGTATTAAATACCTCCATGGCGGTAAATGGAAAAGTTTTCAAACTGAATAAGGGATTAACTCAATTTTTTTTCTAGAAGTAAGTTAAAATCACGATCGAGTGATACTACTCCTACCTTTCACAAAGTTTCAGTTTGTCTTTCTTAATCCACTCAATGTGCTCAAATTTTCCTAATCAAATTCTCTGCTTGATTTAATTTTTTCTTCACTGGTTTCAGTAACTTTTCATTATTTTTTTCTAAATTATTTCATCTTCATGATAACTTTTTGGGGGTTCTATTTTACGTGCAAAGGGAAACAAAGAATCTGCTTTCTTATGGAACCTCGTGTTTCTACCAGAGTTGAACTGGGTCAAGCATAGAGTGACCCAGTGACCCGGTGACCCAGTGACCCGGTGACCCAGTTGACCCGGTGACCCAGCTTGACCCGGTGACCCAGCTTGACCCAGTTTGACCCAGTGACCCAGCTTGACCCGGTGACCCAGCTTGACCCAGTTTGACCCGGTGACCCAGCTTGACCCGGTGACCCAGCTTGACCCAGTGACCCATCTTGACCCAGCTTTACTCAGTGACCCGTCTTGACCCGGTGGCCCAGTAATTAAATTATTGTTAGGTATCATCCAAAACAATTTCAAGTAACTTTTAATTTAAAAAAAACTTCCTCAATAATATTCGCCAACAAGCACGTAGCCCAATTTCTTTCAAGAGAACTAATACCTAAAAAAATCAAATGCATTTGTTTATAGTTTGTAGTCAAGTAGACAATGAAAGTATTTAGAGAAAAGGTTTATTTGGATTAAGCTAACTAGTAGAAAAAAATTAAATGTGAATGAACACCTGTAAGCAAACTGGTAAGCCCTGAAGCAAAGAAATAACATTATTCTAATACAATTCGGGACATGGAAAGTTTTTTTACGGCAGTATTAAAGCAAACATCACAGAAATGGCAGTTGTCAAGCAATCGAGTATTATTTTCAACAAACCAGCATTCCATTTATTTCATAATCTGTACACTTGAACCGAGGGCACTGACTTAACTGCGTTATTCGATCAAACTAGGTGACTGGGTCGAATTGGGTCCCCGGGTGAAATTGGGTCGCTGGTCAAACTGGGTCACTGGGTCAAACTGGGTCACTGGGTCAAGTTGGGTCACTGGGTCAAACTGGGTCTAACTGAAAGGAGTATGTCGTGACCCAGCGACCCAGTGACCCAGTTTAATTTAGTGACCCAGGTGACCCAGTTGACCCAGTGACCCAGTCCAACTCTGGTTTCTACCAACAACGAAACGAAACAAAACGTTAATATTCAAAAATGTACTCCGACATTCAAAAATTCCGATGTTATTATATATTATGTTATTATTTCGTGGTACTGGTCAAGATCATTTCAGGATTATATAAAACAAATATTTTGGAAAAAGCTGAACTCTACGTAAACAAAACTCTATCGGCATAGCGAAAACATAATACAAAAACCAAACATTTCCAAAATCGCCCTATAGAGGAAAAACTAAGATAGCCACGAATAAATTGACAACAGATTCTTTTGTTTCCTCCTCCTAAAAGATTATAGTAACTTCCATAAATCGATGACTTGAAATATTCTCCCAGTGTCAGTTGGAGGTCTCCTTTCGGTCACTGCAAATCAGAAAATTGGATGGTTGAACGCCTTTTTTACAATACAATTGAACTTTTGTACCACCAGGTAAAAATTTGTTTACTCGCTGTAAGTGGTTCTTGAAAGATGGTTGACGAATTTGAATCGGACACAAACGTGCTTCAGGTTCCTTACAATTTGTTAGTTCCAATTTGGTTTATTTATCGGAAATTCCGCAGTATGGAATCTCAAAAATTATTTTGGTAGCCGACAAAAGCACGAATTGATGGTATTTAAAAGATTTTACTGGTTGCCGTTTTATTTATAACTTTATTAGCACCCCGTATAAATAAATTAGGCGCCTAACTTCGATTAATAAACTGCGCAACGAAATGTAACAACACAAACAAACAACAAGAGGGATAGTAAATAGTGCGGCACTAAAGTATTGCGGTATAGCAATGTTTAACGTCTGATACTAACAGGTTAATCGTATACTAAGGCCGTAATTAATACTCAATAAGAATCAGTAATTCAATTTACGTTAACTAAGCAAAAGCAAAATTTTGCGTTTGACCACCGGTCGTCCGTACAAATAGGTGTATAAAAGCATGAATGTGACATTAAATTCAAAAAAGCTACTTTTTGATGCGCAAATAACTAAATTTCTATACAACAGCAATGTAATCTAATTAAATTTGGAATATCAATTGGTAAGAAAATAACGTTACAACTCTGATGCTTCGTCCCGATAGTTTCTAGAGCCGTCAACACTGTAACGTTTCGACTCCTATCTGATTGAGCACAAATCGCTTTCATTTTTGGTGGAAATGTTTGCTGAATTTATGCTTATTTTGATTACATGGCCTTGTGCAGAAGTAATATTCGTAAAAATGTTCAATTTTAAACAATAAAAGTTAACGGTATCAAACACATGATGTTGCATTCAGGTTAAATCAAGTCAACTTCAAAAACAAAGATTGAGACTCACAAAAATATCTAAACACAAATGCATTGTAAAGAAATGAAAAGACCTACATTAAATAATAATAAAAAAACAATAAACCGTTACGTACCCAGTTAGTAATCTCTTAAGACGTTTCTGGGAGACTATTCAGAAGTGCTTCAGAGATTTTATAAATATTGTTATCAAATAGATTCAGCGATTTTTGGTAGATTCTTTCAAAGATGCTCTAAAAATTCTCTAGAAATACTTATAAAATATTATTCGAACGTTGTGAAGAATTCCTTAAAGGTAATTCAAAAATACTTTTCAGATTTTTAGGGATTTCTGCGGGTATACATATTTAGGTATTTTAAAAAAAATCTTCAAATGTGTTTGACAGTATTTTCCAGAGTCTTTGAAAATGTACATTTCATAGAATTCTCATTCATATTATATTCCTCAAATATGCTTCAAAAATTGTTTACTGAATACTGAGAGCTTCCTTGTGACGTTAGCCTCCTTCCTTCAAATTTCTTTTTTTTTATCTCTGCTTATAGAAGTAGGCAATTGAAAAATAAAAGGGTGACTAAATGTGCAAATAATGTGAAAATGCAAATTAAATGCAATCGGTTTATTTTTCTAAAATTTGCGGCACTAGCGCCGTGAAGTTAACTCTCCCCCCTCTCATTTATTTATTTAATAGCTTGTCTTGGTGAGTCGTGCAGAAGGAAATCGAAATGTCCTAAATATCCAAACAATGTGCAATGAAATGAACCGCAAACGGCGGTATTTATTTTTAAGGGATGGGAGGGGGGAGAACTTCACATGGATTGGAATATCCTTCGGGTAATTTGAGCAATCTCTAAAGAATACCTCCAGAAGAATTTCGCAGCAGTTTCAACATTCTCTGGGATATACCTAGTTCTGGATACCTGTAATAGGTCTGTAAACCTCTGCTAAGAATTTCTAAAAAAGAGTTTGGATTATTAACAGTTCAAGAGCTGCAATATTCCTGTGTTAGCACAGTTTACCTCAATTGTGAATTCCTGATGAATCTCCGAAAATTATAGGCCTTGTAGAATATTTGAGCTTCTGAAGAATACATATAGAATTTTTAAAGAACGTAAGTCATTTTCTCACTTTGTCGTAACAATGTCTAAAAATCTTCCAAACAATATTTAAAACAACGTTCTGGAGAACTTTTAAAAATCCCTGAAACGTTTTTGAAGAATATTTAATGTACAAAGGAAAATGAGTTATGGCATAAAAAGCTTCTTATAAATATGCGATATGTTTGCCTTTACTAGAAGAATTTTTGGTTAAAATTTCAAAAAATATCTACAAATAGGAAAGTTGACATTGTGCAGTTTGCGCATGCGCACATCTGATTCTTACAATACACGATATGCTTGTCTTTACTAGAAGCATCTGCGGTTAAAATATTTTAATTAATAATAAGAAAGATGACATTGCGCAGTTTGCTTATATGCACTTTAATCGTCAAGGTTTTTCTTGGCTAAATATGGATGGACGGATTAAGTGGCCATAATAGCGCCTTCTAACATGGCTTGGAAAATGCGAAAATCATTTAGTCTCTCATGAATTTTTCAATAATTCCGAAAAATGTCCTTATTTATATTAGAGTCTTTGCGGAAACATTGCAAACCTATTTTTAGCGCATTTTCCAACGAAGCTGGGTGCGGTATTACCGTCTGCCTGTCCGTCTGTCCGAAGCCTTAACACAGTCTTCAATATATTTAGTACGTTCTTTTTGAATTTAGTAACTTATAGCTCTGGCACCTGCGCCAAGAATAATCGTGACAATTGATGTGCGCATGTGCGGGCTGTGCAACATGGACTTTCTTATTTATTAATATACTTTGCTGAAATTTTAACCACAGATACTTCTAGAAAAGGCAAACATACCCCATATTATAAGCATTAGCAGTGCCAACGTCCATATTTATGAAGATATTTTGAAATTTTAACCATAGATGCTTTTAGTTAAAAAAAACATAGCCACCTTTTGAGAAGTATTGACAAATGCATGGAAAGTGCTCTAAATTTACTTCCCTAGGACGAAAACCTTTTTATTTTTTAGTGCATTTCTTTTAAGAAAATTTAAGAAAAAATGTGCTATTGTTTGCGTTTTGTCCGTCCGTTCGTCCGGACCCACTTCTGCCGTTTCGAACTACTTCTAGGGGAATGGTCCTAGAGTCCTAGAATTTTTTGCAGTAGGTAACCTATACCTTAAAGGCGTGCCAGACGGCCATCAAATTTCGCTGTCTAAAAGGGGGGCTCCCCGCGAATTTTTTCCTGGGATGCTGTTTTTGAACGTAAAACGTGCATAACTTTTACATACGACAACCAATTGGTCTCAGAAACCGTTTTCTACCAACTATACTGCCCTTCTTTCTGTCATCCTATCAAAGTACGGGGTGGAGGAGGAAGGGAAGTGGAATTAGTTTTATCCTTCATGGTACTATAATTAAAGGTCTCAACGAAAGGAATTAATTTCTACCAACCATAGCCCTCCTCCTCGACCTCTTATCGTGATCGGGTATATTTCCTTATACCTCAATTGTCGGAAGAGGGTACTCACAAAGGGCGATTGAGACGTCTCCAAGAAATATATCCATTGGTGATGTCAAAACAAAAGCTATTTCGATTTAAAAAAAATGCGCTTTATCTGCACAAGAGTTGTGCACAATTTATACTTTTTTATTTTGGCTTTATTTTAACGAGCACAGTATTAAACCCGGTCACTCAAAATCTCAAGAACACTAAAATTGCATCTTACGACAGCAAATTACCTACAATTTGTACTAGATCGAGTTGGATGAATATTTACTATTCCTTCTGCACGTTTTTATGCGTAAAATAGGATGAAAAGGAAAATGGCTCAAAGAACGTCAAATCTGTCTCATACTACAAACTGACCATAATCTGCTAGCTGAAACTGCTCCCGACTCATCCTTCTACTACCCCAATGGTTGCTTGTAAATTTTCTCTTTGTCTTTGCATTGATTACGTTTCGTATGTAAACGAAAGTTTCAATCCCCATTCACCTCCACTCTTCTGAAAGCGCCGCTCGCGTGCCCTAACATAATTCATTAAGTAAACGAAGTTGCATAGAAGTTTTTTTTTATTCCTTATCGAGCACGCCAACGGCCCTTTTAAGACAATCTATTATATTACCTTCTGTTTGCTCTTTCCCTGTTTCCTTTAAAGTAAATGCTACGAAAAGTATTTACTATCATGATGCAGCGCAGGCTGATACATTTCTAGAAAACAATGTCAATGTGACATTTGAAGGAGTAGGTATATTTTAGAAAAAAAATGGATTGCGCAAAAGTGCTGTGTAAGGCCAAGAGATCATCCTCTTCATCACTCAATGCTAGTGTTAAGCGTTCGAACTCAGAAACGGCCATTCAGTCGCTAGGAGATTGTATAAAACCCAATAAAACTGACAGTACGTGTATGAAAATAGCTAACCTCCTAATAAAAAATAAAATAAAGCGCAAATTATGTGCGATTGCGAGCACAAGCTCACATCATCCTTTGGGTAAGACACGACCACCTATAACACTTTAACAGTGACTTTAATTTTAGTATTGCAACTACCATCACATGAAACTTTAGCGCGATTCACTCAATGCACTGGAACTCAAACTGAATCCTTGTCTAGGAAAAATGCTAATGGTAGAACGGATCCTATAGGAAAAAACAAGGTTATTTTAATATACATTTTCATTTCATTCGTATAATCGTGACACCTATCGTTTAAAAGACGTCAAATTTGCTGTTCGACGGTCAAAAATTATTAGTGCAAATGATTACCAATTTGAAAAGGCGCAAGTGCCAACGAAAGGCTCGTACAAAATCTAACGACACTTACTTTTCAATACCTTCTTTACCCAGCAATGAGCAGGCTAACATTACCCAAAATTATGCTGAAAGCATAGCGCGTGGAAAGCTGCATCAAAATCAACGCTTTTGCAAACGGAACGCGGGGATAAAGGTGCCAGAGACAAAAAGAAATACAAAATATGGAAAAGATTGTAGTTCCGCCCCTCTTGGTAGTCATAAAAAAGGTGCAGAGAAGCGCAGTCCGAGGAAAAGATGTAATGTACGCGGTGGTGACAATTTAGAACGCGCCAATCTCTCAGGACAAGTCGGTCCCCTAAAGTCAAAGAGGAAAGAGGAGGGAAAACGAAACGGAAGGAAATTGTACAGTAAATCTGAGTGCGCGAACTTCCTGCAGTTCTACGATGCATCGTCGCAAGTGTGGCGGACATTCCATGCGAACACGGTTTCTTCATTGGAACACTGTAAATGGTTACCTTCCACCGGTCCCAAGAAAGTGAACAGCCTTGTAACTGAAGTGACGGCAATTCCCTACAAACCTCGAACCACTGGCGGCTCGTGTTGTGCCGATGAAAAACCCACATCGGCACTAGACTTGCAAAGAAACTCTAATTTTAAGGTTTAATTTTGGCCTGTTCGGAATATGATGTAGTAAGCGTTCGTGTTTGTTTCAGAGATCGCCACCAGAAATCAAGTATGGTCTCCTTATACCACCGAATCACAGTCCCCTCAAATTGTTGGTCGTCTGCGCCCATCCCGATCCTGTATCAGAGGCACTATCGAAGGCGGCGGACAAGCTTGGATATGACGTGACCACGTGCCACTCGTACGAAGAAGCGTTAGAAGAATTCCTTTCAAAATTACATGACTTAATCGTTATAGATGCCAGATATACCTCAAAAGCTTTAGATTACGATACACTGTGTAGGTGAGTACCTTTTTTTATCAACATAATTCAACCACCTTAAGTGGCCTTTATTATGTAGATAGATTGGATGCAGTCAAATCCAATAGTTCCGGTCCCTGAAATGGAAGATATTTTTGTTTAATTTTTTTATGATTTTCACTAAGGTATTAAATTTTGCACAACTCTCGTGCGGATAAAGTGCTTTTTTCAAAACCAAACTAGCTTAGTGAAGTATTGGGCACTACTAGAGGAAGACGTAGACAGGGTTTAGCACGTAGCATGCAATAGTAATTGACGTGCCGATCGCTCTTTGCGAGTACTCTCCTCCGACACTCCTTTCTTGCAATATGATGGTTGGTAAAAATAACTAGTTCCTTAATTAATAGAGGATAAAAGAATGGTTTTTACTTCCGTCTCTCTCCACTGATCTCGATCAGGGGTAAAGGGAGGGCGATAATTAGAAAACACTTCCTGCCAAATTGCGAACAGTGATA
This sequence comes from Photinus pyralis, assembly GCF_008802855.1. Lineage (NCBI taxonomy): Eukaryota > Metazoa > Arthropoda > Insecta > Coleoptera > Lampyridae > Photinus > Photinus pyralis. Next base: position 15,552,511 of record NW_022170249.1, on the reverse strand, counting down.
TAGTTGGATTTTCTTCTATGTATGTACGCTAAAGCATTTAACATTAATTCTACATTTAAAACACGGCAAGTACTTTTTCTGATGTTCATTAACAATTCAACAATCGACATGAAATTTTTATGGTGTCTTGAATTGTGACAAGTGATGGAATTCGTTGATCGAGATATTTAGCAGCAAATAATTCGTGTGATTATTGAAATAGATCTTTCACAGTTTCCGTTTTTCTTTTATACATTTTATTAAGAATATAATTAATAATCTTAATTTAATATATAATTGAAATATTTTCGTTTATTGAGACATGAATGTAGATAAGATGGTTGCATATCTTAAGGGATATTTGACTTATATATTTAAGAATGGAACATAGGAGATATGTACTCGTTAAAATTTACGCACTGTGTAGTGGATGTTCTAGAATCGATCTCAAATGACAAATTCTCATTTTTCCCGTCACGAAGGCACTAGACGATCAGAGTATTTTGGTTACTTTGTCTAATCTAGCAAATATCAAAGATATTTTCATATTCATATTTGAATCTACTTTAGGAGTCAATAGGGATGTATGTATGGTAGTTGAAAATTCGTCCGATCTTCTAGTACCTTACCTTAAAACTAGGGGAAATAACTGCTCTTGATTCCCTGATGCCAATTCAAAAATGTTACGAAAAGAATACAATTTTCTTTTGTTCGTGCATTTTTCTGTTTTGAACTTTCCCGTATTAACTTGATGTGTTTCGATATTTCTCATTTAAATCTGCCCTCAATATTTACATATTCTCTCTTGACTCCCATTCACTTAAGCCTCACTGCTCTCTATTGTATTCCTTTTGACATTCTCTATTGAATCGTTTCCTTCAATCTTTTTCTCTATTTCGACGAGTTCAGGCTTGTTGAATTTGCATCCTGAATGTAGTCTCTAAATCAATTCGCCTATCTCGTAACTAGCTTGAGGAAATGTAGGGTACTGAAACGGTTTATATTATACATATCCTGTTAGGTATACCTACTAACTAAAATCCGAAATGTTTTAGTTTAAACACACAACACAATTAAACACATTACGCACTTTAATTCCGGGCACTTTATGAGATTGAAAATTAAGCCCTCAATTAAAGTCCTTTAATAATTTAAATTGCCTAAATGAAAACGTTGCGTTCAATCGGAATTTGCACAGCATACAAAAATCCTTTTTAATAATACGTCCTACTTGTCTTTTTTATGCTTCGCGTTTGAAGATTCTCAAAGTACTAAATAATCGTTTATTATGCATGAAGCGTAATGGGCTACTGTAAAACTGTTAAATTTGAGATTCACTAAAATGTTTCATTTGTATTAATATTTTCACGGAGCGCGAGGGGTTTTAATTTTAATACAGAACTGAAACGGTCGGCGTATATTTGTTCTGTAAACAAGAATAATGTAATTCGAGGTTTATTTACCTTTGAAAGTTTTCCCAATATTCTCCCTTTAATCACGAAGACTTACAACGACATTATTAAAAAGGGATTTGAGGACATGGAAATTAAATCTCGCCCATTTGAACAAAAGGGATTGTGACGCGAAATCAGTTTTCGGTCCTTTCTACGAAAGATGTACAGAAACAAGAATTATTCAGATTCGAAATTTGAATTCAGTAATCATTGTTAAGACAAAGGTCATGCAAATGAAATGTGGCAATTTTCTTTTAGAGAAATGCAAAAAAGATGAATAGGGGAAGGAACCAAAAGGCCAAAGACACAACATGTTTAGTTTTGTGCTCTAAATTTGAAGCTATGCAAATTTCTTCTTCATAAAGTTGTAAAAAGGTTCTGCTTTAGACACAATTCTATAGGTGGAGTGTGGGTGCTTTTCAAGGTGGTAATAACGAAATACTGACGATATTTGAACTTTTTCGTTAAAAATCAAATGTTGAATTAGTTAAAGAACCTCAGATACCCAATTTCGCCCATTCAGAACTTGGAGAAAAAATTTTGTGATCGCGCAGAATACCAGAAGTTGGTGGCAGATGCTGAGTTAGCTTGAGCTTCCCCCAGCTCAAAAGTTTTAGCACGTAGCTTTACAAATATGAATAGTATCAAGTGCGTTGATCAGCGCGATTATTGTGAGTCATCCTATAATAATGTAGGTAGGTAATAATAATGGTATTTAAGTCACAAACTCAAAAACGATGTAAAAATGAAATTCAGTGTAATTAGTATCATACGAATAGTAACTGTATATTAGGCCAATCGGAACTCGTAAACTTTCACTTGTAATTAGTATAATTAGATGGTTAGATTTTCACGTTTTCTTTCGTGCTTGTGATTAAAGTATTCTTGTAGTGTATTTGTGTATTTGCTTTACTTGATGAGTTGGAAACTTTAAAGTGAACATTGCTATTTATGTTTCTATAATATGTGGCTTTATGATGTTCCTTATTATCTTTTTATGTGTTAATCGTTCCAAATAGAAAGATAAGACCTTTTTTATTGGATGATCAAATGAAAATTTGTAAAAACCGATAACTCACTTTAGACCAAGCCATCCAGGGTCGAGCAATTGGAGGAGGTTCAAGCTTGAGAGTTCCGAATTATTTGTAGTGAAAGGAAAACGCCTTATAGTCCGCCGAATGTGGACCCTTTTGAAACTTGGGTACCACTCTTTGAAACTTTCTGTGGAAATTTGAGGGAGTCTGATATTTCTCCAACAGGGCGCTACGCCTCTCTGTAGAAATTCCCTTTTTTTAAATCCAATCTCATCTAAGGTGATGTCGGAATCCACTGCTGGATCTGTAACAGAAGGTCGCCTTCTCCTAAGAGGGAGAGGATTTCTGCACTGTTCCGGGTTAAGATTGTTCGAAAGGCAAAAAATTAGTAAATGGCCCGTATGAATAAAAGTAAGCAAATGCTTATACTTGCAAAATTCAAACTAAATACTCGTAAGTGCTCATTCGCACTGGGCGATTGAGCAGCGCTGCTAAGCAGAAGGACCAGGACACAGTGCAGCGCTGCTAAACTATGCTAAACAGACCAGTATGAAGGGGCAGTTACGAGTATTTACTTTGAATTTTGCAAGTATAAGCATTTGCTTACTTTTATGCATGCCGGCCAATGTAAGAGTTTAAAATTATTTTAACATAAGCGAAGCATTTGCAGAAACCGAAGAACAAAGTGGTATTAGGGTGAAATTAATTTACTCCAACTCTTATTAAAAGCACTGTATCGCGAATTTTGGCCTACGGTGTGTAAGTTTTTTTAATTACAATACTTTTTGCCAGTTAAATATCCATTTCAGATACTCCTTACACCGTTAGGATATGTTTCCGTAAATGTAATAATGTAGAAGAAACGAATTGGAAAAATCGAGACTCAAAAATTTTGTATTATTATTTTGAGTCTCGATTTTTCCTATTTGTTTTTTAATTTATTCAAAACACAATGGAGTTCTTCGTCTACAAAAAAGTAATAATGTAAGATTAGATTATTGGTATCGAGTTCGTAGTTCCTTATTCTGCCACTGGAGGTCATACAATGTATATTTCTGTACTTCCATAATGATAGATTTCCCCTCCATTAGTGTTTCACTTGCGCAAAAGCGGATCGGGTAGAAGAACAGGGGTGCAGTTGTACTGTCACTTGTAAGACATAAGTCGGCCATTTATTGGCCGTTATGATATTTTTGTGACGTTTCTTTCGTGTAGTATTGCTTCATTTCATGTTGAATTTTGCGAATATGTATATTTACAAGCATTTAAGCCCGTATGTATGGTATGTATGTATTATGTAACATCGAATATTTCTTTCAGCTGTCTTTGGTTTTCTCTTCCTCCTTTTAAGGGCATTTTTGCAAATTTATTTGTGAAAAGGTAGCTTTTAATCTCACTTTGACCGGCCGACTGGCTGGTTCCTTGGCTGGCAATGTTGGCCCGTAGGAGAACACACAGATTTGGCATCGCTGTTGGCCATAAGAGCCTGTAGGTACTGTAAAGTCAAAGTGAGGTTGTCTGTAGTTGTCTAAAATATCCTTTTCACCCCCGACCTACCACTACTTTGCCTAAACTTACCGTGTGCTCATCTCAAGGTCATTTGTGCACAAAAACTGATCGGTCACAAAGTATTATTAACTTCAGTTTTGTTTTCTTCGCTTTTTTAGCCGCTTCAACTTGAATTGATGTCGACGTAAATTGGAGATACCTCGATAGGTGTTTCGTTTTCTATGTGCTTAAAGAGATCTTAGTGCTCCAAATATGTCTGCACAACAAATTTCATATCGGCAATGTTCTCTCGAGCCTTCAATTTTTCAATTTGAAAAATTGGTTTGACGACGATGACATTTTGAGATTCAACAACTAATTATGTAAATATTTACTGTCATATCGGTTCAGAGAACTCAATTTACTTGAAATTGACCATGCGGCCAATAACCTATTAGCAGAGTAAATAATTTCGTTTCGTTTCGAACTATTTTATTGGACGAGCAAACTGGACTAACTACACACGCACTATAATATTCTATTTCCTTATGTTAACACATTTAAAGAAAATTAATAAAGTATCAACTTCAGTAATTGCTTTTAGGTTTCAGACTAAGCGATGGGAGAATAATACGATAGTACGAATATAATGCCGAAAACCCGAAAGTTCTACGATATTCTGTAGATTCTGTGGTAACTACAAAATTGGTAACGGTAAATATTGTTACCGCTTTTTTGATTTTAACTAACTGTCGGCTGTTGGGTGCCTTTTATAAATCGATCGAGGTAGAACTTTCGGGTTTTCGGCATTATATTCGTACTATGGTGTCGCTTAGTCTGATAGTTTATTAATTTTATTTAAATGTGTTAAAGTGAGAAAATAGGATGGCAAATACCGTGTAATTTTCTTGAAAATATCAGTGGTATAGGGTATTGCTCAGGGTATAGTGACTTTTGAGCGCACTATCATCTCCGTGCGACCTTTTTTTTGTTTCGACTAGATATACTAGATCTTGCCACATTTTTTGGAAATGTAGTTTTTTGCCTGGAGGTAAAACGGCGAAGTTTAGCAAAAAATGGAGGTCCATTAGTCTGTATCACATGCGTTACGTCATCGTTATCGTTGGTTTTCAGTCGTGGCGTGTACTAATTTGGGAATATTGATAAAATGTCAAAATATTTTGCACTGGGGTGAATGGACAGCAATGATTGGCTCAGAGTTTGTTTGATTAATCCCCTCGTGGTTAACCCTGTTGTATCATTGGTAATTTACTGAATCTACCAGCAAGTTGTATCCCCCTAGGAATCTGATACCAAGCACGTATTAAGGTTGTAACTTCCGAAACAATAAATTCCTATAGCGCGATCATAAATTAATATCAAGCAAATTTGTCGATTGCAGAGGCCTCTGTTGTGTACACTTTAATAGTTTGTTTGCCTTGGCGATTACGAAGTGCAGCAGCAGGCAAACAAAAGTTTCTGCGTCGGCAAAAAATTGTGTCTATCCACTTGTTTGCTTTATATTTTCAATCGTAAAGCTTCCACTAGCAGTGTTTTTGGTTGCGACTGTAATACTCGTTGATGCCATTACGGTTTTGACAAAAACAACCTGCACGTTGGTTGGTAGTCTTTGTAGCCATTGTCTTCTGATACAGGTTTTTCTCAGAGAAACCATCTGTTAATGCTGTTGTTATTGATTTCATTTCGGATTTCATTGATGACATCCCACAGTTGATATTAATAATTAAAATCGTCTCATATGCCGCAGAGACCCAATTAAAATTTCATTACGTGATTAATTTTCAATTACAAAAGGTGAGATTTTCGGACTGAAATTTGATATATTTTGTAAATAAGCTTTCAAAGCGTTGACGTTCGAAGACTTAATTATTTATCTTTTGAAGAGGTCGGAACCCACAATTAGCACTTCACAAACGGTGACAGATAATCGCAACCCAGAGGTTTTTTCCAGGTCCCACTGTTCCCACACCTTTTCGTAACTCCAACGTCATCGAGGGGAAAAGGTACGTTTCAATCTCCAAATTAGCGTAATTGACAACTCAGCACTCAAGATTCTATAGAAATTCTAAATAAAATAAGAAAGGAAGTTCCATTAAAACACAATCTATTCGTTTGCATAAAACTTCTTATTTACATTTCTTTTGTAGCAACCGAGCCGAGGATGTGAGAGCTTGCTCTTTTAAAACCCACTCTAAGATGAAACGTCCACTCAAAATTACAAATATTGCAAAACCGTAGTATCCCAAATAACAAAGCAAATTGAATTAGGAACGGTTTAATTGTTTTCCCTTTCATTAATTTACCTACCCCCTAACGCACATAAATTTTGATAAAACACGATACTGGATATTTTCAGGTCGGTTTGCGAAGACCAACTGCAACAGTTGCTTACTTCATTTACTCTACGGAAAAGATGGCTAATTGATTTAATGCTTAATGCGAAAGTTCGTAATGCATAATTTATTGCGAAGACGTAAACCGACTTCGAGCTAATGTAACGCTTGGGAATCCTTCGCAGAGGTTCAATTTCCAATGGCGATTAATAAATGAAATTTTTAAGAGGCGTTTAACGGCTAGAATAAATTCTTATTAGGTCAATGCTCAATATACGGACTTCTGGGGGTCTGGTCATTATGTATATAAATACAATGGAGGTACGCCAACTAAAACTTTGTGGACATGACAATTTTCTCTCCATGTTGCAGTGTGAACTCCAATTATGACCAGCGTTACTTCATTTCACCACAGATTAAATTTTGTCTGTGATTTCACTATCATATATGAACTGCTGCTAATTTTCACTGGTTTATTCTAAGTCGAATAGACGGACTGTGAAAGTCTATATCACTTTTTAATATACAATGGAAGGAATTTGCAAATGAGATATTAGAATCCAATTTAAGAATTTAGGACTTGAGCAACTGTCACTTTGTGGACAAGGAGGGTCGAGATAAGGAATGAAATTTCACGTTGAACTACGTCATTCCTGAATGTAAAAACGGAGACTTGTCTCAGAATTTTTTATAAATAGGCACATAAAACAGTAAGTTGTAGAAGAGAAGAATTTTTGCGTGATCACGATCATGTCTCTTAATATTTTCAAAATGTCATTAGAAAATCGTTTATCATACTCTTGCGAAGTTTTTTCTTGTTAACTTATATTTCTCAGCTAGCGAGTGATTTAATTTTTTGGAAATAAATTAAACGACCAATTTCTGTTAATAAACCAAGGCCTACCATAAAAGATGATTTAATGCAGTCAAATGTGTGTGATTCATCGATGTAACTCTATCTAAATATTACACGATCACCTCAACAGAATTAAATCTATGATAACAACCCCCTAACATGTCGTAGGTAGACCAAGTAATCGAGCGGTAAGAAGCTGTCAACTTTATGTCTCACGACTCACTGATCCAAAGGATACGAACACTAAGCCTCCCTCATAATCATATACTTACGGACCCGATCAGTAATACAATGTGTTCAAAGTAGGTAACTGTTGCAGTAAGTTGGTTGCAGTCAAGGTTAAAAACAAATGTAGGGTACAGTGGGTCAGGTAAGGAGGTACAAAAAATTCTGGGAAAGGGCGAAGTTCACAGGGCGGGACTCGTCTTTGGTGCAATAAAATCATTTTTTTAAACTGCGTGGAAAGTTGCATGGCCTTCAGTGAATCGCAACTACATCCCACAACATTCTAAACCAAAGATTTTTGTGTTAGCAGAGTTCCATCCCTGGGATAGGTAGAATGGGCCCTCGTATAGAATTTTCCGGCCTATAGTTGAGATTCAAGAACAGTCTCGTCATTAGGTGTTGTAACTAATGTGGTTACAGTTATTTACTACCCTCGTGACTGTCTGATTCATGGCGAAAATTGTTAATTTACAAACAACAAGTCCATATACACATCAAACTTGAAACAAATCAATAATTTCCACATATTTAAAAGAATGATCACAATTTATACATTCAACTTCAGGTCAGTACCACGTAACAAACATAAATAAATTAAAAACAAATCAAAATATCATAAAAATCCTTGCAAAAAGCAGGATTGCCATATTTTAAACCGCTTCTGTTAGTTGACTATGCACGTACAGTGTACTCTTGGTATATACAGGGTGGAATCCTAGAAATCGAAAAAACAATTGCTCATGGGGTTATCAAAACATTCAATAATGTAACATTTTTTTAATGGGGCGCTTTATATATTGCGTGATACGACGTACAATTTAAGGTTGCGCAATTATTTTGTTTTATCAGAAATAGACAAGCGAAAAAATGAAACAAGTAAATTTTTGCAAACATTTGGTATTGAAATGCGGTTTTCGGTGCAGTGTTCAGAATATGTTGTACAATACTGATTGAGCTATTATTGGAAAATTGCAAAATGTATTTATTACTGCATCACTATTTGCAAAATTATAAACTTATGAAAAGCTAGAGAGATTTACGCAATTTTCAAAAAATTGCTCATCTAGTATTGTATAACATTTTTCTTCGTATTTTGCTTAACACTATGTCGAAAATTGCTTGCAAAAGTTTACAATTTTCGGAGAAATTCGTTCTAATTTCCCTGGTCTAAAAGGATTATCAACGCTACAGACGGTTTCATGTTTATTTAATTTGAATGTAGGCTATTATTATATAAAATGCGAAATTATTGGTTTTATTTAAATTGATCAGGCATTGTAAGATGATAAAGTTTACAGATGTTTCTTTTGTGTAGATTTTCTTTTTTGTTAAAACATATTTTTTCTACAACTGTCATGAATTTCGAAACAATCGGTTCAGTTGTAGAAAAAATATTGAATATAACGCTAGCGCGAACATATTTTGCTTACTTTCGTGTCTTACCTGTATAGGGATTAGTATTTTGGTTGACACCATTTATCTTTAGAATGATTTTTCTCTTTCTTCGAATGTCTGTGGGTGTACTCCATTGAAATATTTTTACGGATCTGTATATTTGCATATGAACAGTACGGGGTATGTTAGATGATTACGCACCATTCTCTTTTTAATACGTACGTTTTTTAGGACTATACCTTCACTTAACACTCAAGTTTACCGTCCCTCAAATTTCCGCCAAGGTTCCCTTCCCTCCAAAATAGTTTTCTTTTACGTTCTCATTGTTCTTTCTTTTAGATTACCTTTTACGTTTTTATCTACTTGGTTTTTACCTATTACCTACGTAGTGCGCCTCCTTGATATAACGTTTGATTTGATTTGACAAATAGAATTGTAATTATTACATTTGCTTGTCTTACTCCACAACAATTGAAAGTTTGTAATATAAGTACACGACTCAGTTAGAAGATGTCTGTTATTTAATATTGAACAGAAAAGAAAAATGAAAAACTGGACTAACTTCTCCTAACCGAGTCCTTACACGATTTTTATTTCTAATGGAATTTTTTTTTACTTCTATATCAGATACAAAGTATAGGCTGGGTATAGGATTAAAACCCAAATCGGATTTAAATCCTACAAAGGTTTTATTATTTTAATTAATTGTTTAATGCGTACTTTAACACAAGATTGGCGCAATCCCTTACCGTAATTTTCTTGGCATCTTGTGGAAAACGACCTTATATTCACAGTCGCCCGTATAACGGCAATTCGCGTTTACACAGTGGACTCTTTTAAAGCTACACGCGTCAAAAATATCTCGCAAGATCGAAAAATGTAACTTTGCGCTGTACCGTTAATTGCAGAAACCAGAAACCCGCAAAAATACTGCGCTGTTGACGGTCTCGTGAGTCAAAAACCAATACCTTAAATCTTTCTTCACTAGACCGGTCCCTACTCTCGAGCCTACTCTTTTTCACTTGACAAAACCACCCACGAAATGGTGCTAATTAGTTAATCTTTAATCATTAGCTCATTTTATTTATTTATCCTCACGAATTACGCCCGCGCTAATGCAAAGAACCTACGGACTTTTAAAAATGTAAAATTAATACAATTTTGTTAAAAACTGACCCTGTAATGGGAACACCCTGTGTACTACCTAGTATTCCAATAACAATTCAACCCCATTTGTAGAAGTTTTTTTGGTTAGTAATTTGAAGATTGTGTTTTTATGAAAAAAACTATAAATCTGCAAAATAGCTAATTTAGCGTCCATTCCATTCTCAAAATGCTGTGTGCCTACTTCTTTTCGTAAAGTAATTTGATTTTCCTGGCAATAAATTGAATTCTGTTACCCCAGCGTCTTTTAGAACATTTTGTGGTATTCTATTTTTTCGATATGGTCTCCCTGAATCTCAAGGAGCTTTTCAAAATGCGTGTTCACGAGCTCTTTCACTTCGTCGTTCGGGGAAAATGGGTAGGTGACGTCGGTTTTCTGGGACGCAGCCAGGAATCGTGGAGAAACAACCTGGATTGGCGAATTCCTGGCTACAAACGGTCCATATTTGCTAGTAGTCTCTGTTGGTTATTACAGAATACCCTTTGTATCCCAGAAAACTGGCATCCCCTTCCCGACCCTTGCAATCGTCTTATTTGCCTCTATTGGTCCACTGCTTTGAATATTGCTTTGCTTCGAGAGTGTAGTGGTGACTCCAGGTTTCGTCCATAGTAACAAAACGAAATTCTTTGGTAACAAGCCCAAACGTCAAACCCTACTCGGACTTGAGCCCCTTAACACATTTTAGATCCGGCGCAAACAAATTTCGTCGAAGTGCTCACATACACGCCAGACCAATCGTAGAGTTTGTCAATGATTTCTGGAGTAACGGTGGAAATTGGTGCTCATTTAACAACTGTCAAAACAAAAGAAAAGTGCTTTAGAAAGGTACCTACCTCACAAAAAGCTAGTTTTCAGCTGTCGCCATTAGGAAATGGGGATTTATCAAACGACCCTCGTACGTAGCATGTGTAAGTTTGAAATATTCTTGCTTAAATGAAATTTTTATAAACAAAGCATATTCTCGACTCAAATTCTAATGTATAAAATGTATACCTACCTTACATATGTCAGCACGGACACAAATTGTACCTTATGCCACCTTAAATGTGACATAAAATAGAGCTATAACAATAACTAGAGTCGAGAGTCAATAGTATTATAATCAATACTTTCGCACATAATCGTGAACTGGCAAGTGAAATGTGGATAATAGGCGAAACAATTTTGTGAAACATACATAATCAACGTAAATGCTCACTTGTTGCTCCATCGATTCAATTCCACAAAACCCACTTTAGTAGGGATTCGACGGGAATTACACTGTCGCATCAGAAGACAGAGCCGTGACAGCCGGAAACGGCGAACGGAAGAGTTTAACGTTCATCGTGAATAAACAAACTTTTCTCAGTAAAAGAAACGCAATCCGGTTTAAAGGGAAAAATATGGAAATAATTTGAGATACTTAATTAAGTAAGATCTCGGGAACATTTCATTATACTAAAAGGATCACTGCCTTGTTCTGGAGCGTAGGATGAAATAGTTTTTTTTTTGTACAGTGGGATTTGTAAGTCTCTCTGTTTTAATGGTCAATTAGAAGGAGCGGAAAGTCTGATTATGTACCAAAATAAATGCGCATGATGTTTGACATAGGCATCATATAAGTAAAAATTGTATTAAACTGAAATTTGAAATAAGTTTCACTTTAATGATACCATCATTTGAACTGTGATAACTTTATGTTTCGGATCACCTTCAAACATTTGGTTTGCTCATCCTGGTTGCAGCTAAACTTGAGAACGGTACACCATTAGCAAACCAAATACCACATTTTTTGAAGTAATATTATGAAGTTAATAATAATGGGATCACAACGTTGTTTGCTCGTTCATTCGTGCGGCCCCGACTTTACACAAACAGTCCACGGCGAAAAGCGAAAAGCCCCGTTATAACATTTCTCTTCTATTTAACACATTGTCCCTCTTTTGTCCCAACTTCAATTCCACTTCCAGTTAAAATCAACAAATTTCTCTTATCTAAACGCGGACCTGCGACAACATCTGTTTACAAAATCAGTTAACCAGATATAAAATTTTTTAAATAACGCAAATTCGACCAGATGTGCCTTACTTTTAAACCCCTTATCTGAAATAGAGCAATTTACAAAAGCAATAAAATTAAAACGAAAAGTTACGCATCTACAGAAATTTCTAAAAGGTAAAATAAATAAGTGAAACACAAATTCAAACGAAACAATGACACATTATGTTTATTCGCAAAAACCCCCCAGATTTGCACTTATAAATATAAATTAGTACACATACAGGGTGACGCAACTTTATTGAAGCTGCTGAAGCCAAAATAACGTCTGCATGACGTAGTCTACACAACGTTATATTATACAGGGTGACAATTTGAAAACTTACCACCCCCCATATCTTAGTAAATAAACGAGATATTTAAAAAAATCAAAATCCGTTTCGGTAATTCGGAGGGGAATCACAATGACATAGTTGGCGACGCACCCCCTCCAACCCCCTGCGCCCCAGCCACCCCAACTTTTAAATCTTAAATAGTAACCCCCCATGTGTGATACGTCGTTGGAAAGCTCTGAAAAAATGCTTTCCAACCATACCAAATAGCATTACATTTAGGTTAGTAATTATCGTGCAAATCAAAAAATAAACTAATATGATACATTTGAAATCTGTCGTATTTAAAACGCAACCGGCGAACATAGACGAACTAAGACAGAGAATAATTCAAGAATGCCGAAATATTGCAAAACCAACATTTGAAAAGGTTCGACAAGAGTTTGAGAATAGATTATAACTGGCGATCAAAAATGAGTTGCTGTCGAGTCGGCTTTGGAAGTTCAAGTTAAATACGATTTTCCATGTTTATTTTTTGATTTGCACGATAATTACTGACCTAAATGTAATGCTATTTGGTATGGTTGGAAAGCATTTTTTCAGAACTTTCCAATGACGTATCACACATGGAGAGTCCCTATTTAAGATTTAAAAGTTGGGGTGGCTAGGGCGCAGGGGGTGTGAGGGGGTGCGTCGCCAACTAGGTCATTGTGATTCCCCCTCCGAATTACCGAAACGGATTTTGATTTTTTTAAATATCTCGTTTATTTACTAAGATATGGGGGGTGGTAAGTTTTCAAATTGTCACCCTGTATATCTAACATGGTGCCCGAAATATACAAACAATCTGCCTTGGTCACATCCAATCTCAATTCACATGCCGGAATCCGTAGCACAGCATTACCCCTGTTCAATGTGTTGGGCAGACCGAAGTCGCTTTCAAATAAATTCAAATAACATAGAAGAGCAAAAGTATAGAAACATCACAATCCGTAAAGTCAATCTGATGCCCGTATACACGCATTGTGTTAGAATTGCATTGATGCATTTGATTAACACACTCTTCCCACATGCAGTACGCTTCTGCACTGGAAACATTTATTCCCCGTTCGCGCACAGGGTTGGAATAGGGATATAAATATATAATATTAATCTTAAGAATTAAAATAAAGTTTGAATTACAATGGGGAATTTGTGTTTCAAAGATATTAATTGCCCGGCGCCACGGCTAGCTCTCTTTACTAAAATACTTTGCTGCAATTTACTCAGGTAAATAGACCTAAATAAATACGACTCTTTTAAATATTTACATATATTAGGTCAAATATTGTCCAATTGAAAATTTGCTCATTTTACAACCTTCTGCATTAAAAATTAAATTCAATGTTAAATTTAAAGAGGCAAATATGGGTACTACAACTGCGTTTTCATAGTGGCCACTTGGTTTCCCATTTCAATTTAATTTACTATCCCCTAGATTGAAAGAAATATGAGGGTAATTACAAGCCCTCGTTTACAAATTCATTTGACCCGTATGAACTAGTTTTTCAACTCAGTAAAAACTTCATTAATTAAATGTACTTTCAAACAAAACGAAAACTTGCTCTTTTCTGAGTTAATACAAAAAAATTACACACTATATAAATTTAAATTTTACGACCGAATCCTTAAGATTTCTTTATTAATATCTGATTTGTAAAGAAATTTATTTAAAAGAAAACCCAATTCTATCTGAAAAACTCGATTGACTGGATATAAAGCGAATCTTTACCATAATTGTAATGTAGTAGGCGCACCGACCCCCATTTTTCTTTCTCGATGCGCAGCTTAGCAAGTCTTCCCTTAGATTTAAGCGCCTTGTATTGAACTGCGTGACTATGGAACTATGGTCTCGTGACGGGATGGCTGATTTTTTTATTGTATTCTCTCAACAAATGATACTAAATTCAAGATTGCCGTAAGTATTTGCGATTGAAAACGATGGAGATTTAAATACCTTGTACAAATTAATTAATTAACCACCACGCTGTCGTGGCCCAAAGACGAATGCCCTGGACCGTTCCCTACCCTTTCCGACTTACCAAGACCGCCCATAAAATGGTGCAAATCGCAGACATCTTGAATCGTGAAAAATGATTCGTTGAGCCCCACCACGTGCGCACAAAGATCATCCATCAAAAGCGCACGGGCATTTAATATCGCACACCAACCCGCATGAGCAATCCTGACCGAGCTGTTTCGGGCACGTAAAAAATATTAACATTACTTGATCGCTGGTCAGACTGTCGCCAGTCAGTTTCACAAGCCATTAACCGTTCATGGCGCATACGGAGTCTATTGACTCATAAAATATAGATCGCCAATTTTATTAACAACGCAATGAAAACCGTAAACATTTTGTAGAAAGCAACCTTCTAATGGAAACGCCCTGTATACTACACTTGCATGGCGTTACAAGGCTGTCAATTCGGAAGATTGGATGTGACCTTGATTAGTGGGGCTGGTGCATCGTGCGCAACATGCTGGAGGTGGTATTCCTGGGTACCGGGGTGGAAATATTGGTCTGTTGCTTTAACCCCAGAGGAACCCCGCAATCGATTCGTAAGACGATGGATTGTTTTAACATTGGAAATGTTTATGGTTTCATTGGTTTCATATACGGTACAGACTTAATAGTACTCAATTGTTTTGTTAATTCCAATCTAAAATTCTCGCACATCTCCTTTGATAGTATTACGAGTATGTTACGACGCTTATTATTCAGAAGGGTTACGTTAGTCCGAGTGAATAAGGGTTGTTTTTGTTTTACACATGGGATATGGCGTTATACGGTTATCATTTCCAATGTCTCCGATAGTTGCATGGATTGTGAAATCTGTGAATTTTCAAGAGTGGAAGATGTACGAGGGCGTCTTGGTGCATGTACCGCCATCCAATATGCGCAATAAAGCAAGTTGTCTGGGACTGTGTCTACGCTACAACCGTCGCTCGCAATAGTTCTAAGAGGAGAGCAGTGTAGCGAATATTCCAGAAATCCCGATAGACACCGAGGCGCCATAAAAGATTAATCAACCGCGATAAAGCAGTAAGGCGGATATGACACAATCTTTCCGGAAAATATGACGTTGTTGCTCTAGAACATTCTGAAGCGTTCTTGAGCACTCGAGAACATTCCAGAAAGAATGTTGTATGACATAAGTGATAAATAATAATTACTGCTATAAATTTATTGGTAGTAATGTAAATAAACAAAACCACGTAATTAAATTTACATTACATTATCTACATTTCATTTAAAAATCGTTTGAAAGTTTTTACGATTTATTTTACGAGTATGGAGAAGTCTTTTTTTACTTATTAACCACATATGTGCCTATGTCACAAAGCGAAATGAAAATAAATTTCCCCTTTTTCCTTTTACAATGCTAGACGCCATGTATTATCTCGCAGTGGAGTTTTCTCCGGAATTTATTGCTTATATGAAGCCATAAAGTAATCGTTTGAACAACAGAAAACTCAAACATGGTCCTAATCCTTTTATTCTTAATGGAATATTCGCCATTCACAGATTTTAGTAATATTTCAACCCTTACTCGCCCATTTACATATTAAATTGCATTTTGCCTTTTACGACACGAGTGTAAACAGTACAGTACGTTGATCTTTGGCCTTTTTAACAACCGCCATAATATTTTATCATAAACATGATCTTAAATAAGGCAAAATCCCAATTTACTAAATATCAAATATCGATTGCGTACGGTTAATTGCCCTTTTGAGTAGTTAACGAAACGTTCCAGTCGATATTGCACAGTTATTCACTTAAATGAGCACATAAATTTAGTTTCCTTGTGGTAAATCAGAAAAAAGGGATATATTTGCTTTCATAGGAAGAGTGGTCGTTGGGAGAGCGTAGTGCTGCATGCATTTAGTGAAAACGGAAAACAGATGCGGTGGCAATTTTAAACAATTACCACGATTTCATTATAATTAACTGCTGTAGTTGTCGTTTCATGGTGTCCATGCAGCGAATTTTAAAAGTATTGGTTTAATTAAGGGGGAGTGAATAATGTTACTGTATCGTTGTGTTTTTTTAAGTCCAGCTGACAAATTACATAATGCTCATCCAAACTTCATGGTAATCAGTTAAATTATTCAAATAAATTACACGCCGCTACATCTCAATCATAATTGGATTCTGTTCATAAAATGATGTAAATACGCCAATCATTCATTAACTAAAAAAATACAAGCAATATGTTGTTTAAATGTCGCGTGCCAAACTCAGAGGGGTCCACACTTTTATAAAATCTCTATTTTTTACCAATGAAAATTTAAATAAAGGGGTTGAAAAAGTACTATAAGCTGATTCGATAGGTTACCTAACCACAGGCATCAACTTTGCGATTTTTCAAATCTTAACATTTTTCGGGTGAAGTGATGTGCCTATATTTTATAATTCGAAGTCGAGTGGCGTCAAATCTGGGCTTCTAGCTGGTCATTGAATCAAAAAATTTACGGCTATAGTCGTTCGGCATTATGTGGCGGCACTCCGTTTTGTTGGAAGTAAGTTCTGTTCAGTTCTACCAGGGACCCATCCAAACCTAGTTTATTTCCTTGAAAAAAGTAAAATTAAGTTAATACTGTACACCTACTTATAGCACTTTTTAAACCATTATATTTAAATTTCATTTGGTGAAAATCGGTGACAGAAATAGACACTTTATATAGAGGGTTTTTTTGTGCATATCGCCGTGTAATTATATATAATATTTAAGTATCGATATTAAACGATGGTCGATTTTAGATAATTTTGATCATAATTCACGTACAGTTAGCTTTTATTCGCACTTGGAGGGGGTACATAAGAAAAGGGGACTGTACCACAACGACATGTATGCGCTAAATAGAATTTTGTTTATTAACAATTTTTAACTTTGCCCATTAAGGTCCACTAAATTTGTTTTTTTTCTTTCACAGATCAATACGAAACACAAGAGGAAGCCAGCACACGGCCGCCGTAGCGCTGGTGAAGAGAAGGTGACTTTCTTTTAAAGTAATGCCTTAATCTGCATTTACTAATTACAGCGTTTTCGATAAGGACGATGTTACGATTATGTCTCTTCTTGACGCCGGATTTAACAGGGTAAGACAATTTCGATAGTCCAAAAAAGACCTTGCCTCTAACTTAGATTTTGATAGTGTATCGCAGAGACCACCAACATCGTTCATTTCGTTAACGAGCTAATTCAAATTAGACACGGCGATATCAGACCACTAGCACAGACCGCCGTCAATCAATCCCTTTACATAGCGTTGGAAAAGTGCAGCGATATTGTGCTAATTACGGACGATAGCTATCGATTACAGGTGAGTGCCGAGATGTAGGATTTTAGAAATTTGTTGTTTGTCTTGCAGTACGTTAACAGGTCCAGCGAACGCTTCTTGGGATATCGGTACGATGAGCTCTTGGGGAAAAGTATTCATGAGCAGTTCATAGCCGACCCCCTACAAGTCACCTCTATGACATCGTCTCTTATGAGGGCTCGGGAATGGCAAGGAAGTTTGTTGGTGCGCAAAAAGAGTCAGGATACAGTGTCTTGTAATTGCAAGGGCATACCAATTATATGCGCGGGGCGGTAAGTTTGCAGTATTTATTAGAATCATTCAATGATCACCAAACATATTTTTTCTTGATTGACAATGAAATCACAATTCGTATTGAATCTGTTGTCCAATTACATCAAGATATTTTTTGGAGTCCATTGTTTCTAATAGCACATTTCCCATCGCCCGTGGACGAATAGGTCCTAATTTCTGCCGTATGTGGAGTCTGATAGGGCCCACACACTTTATTGTTAATATTATTGATTCAAGGATACTGTCATACTAAGCGAAACGTGGGTAGTATACCGAACAGCCTACATCAAAAAAAAAAAAATGAATGATGAGAAAATCACAATATTCAATTAATCAAAATATTGTCAATGATAAAGCTTAAAGATTGGTTCACTTAAAATCCGGCCCTTTCCAAAACAATTTGAATGTTTTCTTGCACTTCTGTTATAAGGGCGCTGCATGACATCAGTATGATAGATCACAGTGATATTTCTCAAAAACTGTACATAGGATCAAAGTGTCATTTATTTAAAAAAAGGGGAGAAATAGGCCTTTCCAAAACAATTTTAAAATTATCTTGTACTTCCGTTCTAAGGACACAAGGGCAATATTTGCATATGCTGTATGACATACGGACGATAGATGGAGGTGATACTAGGGGGAAACAACTTTGAATTTTTGGTGTACACCCGTCTGAATTAATTTGAATTAACGTGAATTATTCTGAATTGACCTGAATTAATTTGAATTTGTTTGCAATTCTACCGGGTGCATATTTCAAAACCAAACATAAGCAATTAAGATGGGAAAAGAAAAGATGATTTTTTTCATCAAATTATTTTTTCAAAAATTCGACAGTAAATCCAATTAGAAAAATCATGTTAAGACATGGAAATTGTCTAAAGAATTAAATAGCTTTTGACACAGACGATATAAGTAGGACGCTCAGTAAAATGCACGGAAAACAAATATCGCGTACTAGAGTAACTATTTCCGCTGTAAACGTTGTTTATTATAAATACTTTTTCCTCAATGAAATACATTTTACAAAAAATGAATGCCAGTTGTTATAAACTGCTATCGATTTTGACTTGAATAACGTTTGAAATCTGCTTTTGTCTTACTACTCATGGCTTAACATGATTTTGGTAATTGGATTTGTTGTCGAATGTTTGATAAAATAATGAGAAATTCACCTGAACAATGGAACTAATTTATACATATATCGCATTAGAGGAGAAAAAAAATCTTCTTTGGATTCGTGTCATTATAAACCCTCTAAGTTAACACGGGGAGCAATATCTCTAGGTATATCCTATTGATTAACGAGCTCCTAGCGAGTTTATAATTTTGCGGCGTCTGTCCGTCCGTTAGCACGATATCTTGAAAACGAGTGGACCGATTACGATGAAATTTTGCAGGTGGATTCTTTATCAAATTTGTAGACCGGATTTCGTGAATTGGCAATGTAGGCCAAAAAATAAGGAAGGGCCTTTTGACATCTCCGTGAGTTATTAACCGAATTGGATGAAATTCAATATGGGCATAGCTTTAGTCAGATAATACGCAATGCCAAAAGTTGAGGATAATTGATTCAACATTCACGGTGACCTTTTTGCATCTCGATCCGAATTTCAAACTTTCTTATTTATGAAAGCATTTAAATGAAATTTGATATAAATAAATAATAAATAAATAATAGATACATAGGCACTTGGAATAAAAGCAAATGTAACGGCCAGAAATGCCGCGTGCTTAAAAATAGCCTGACTCAATTTTGTTGTTCATCAAATTGTTTTGGTAATAAGAAATTATTCTCTGCCATTTTCTCCCAAAATATTTTTGTTGCCATGTTACGTAGTAAAATAACTGGAAGTATTTCTAAGTCAAAAATTTCACGAAACCGTCAAAATTTAATCGGCTATTTCTATGCACTTAGAATATTACTGTTGAAAAAAAGTTAGTCCAGAACATTCTCGACTTGAAAGAAAAAGTCGTTGAAAAATTCATTTCAGATAAGAACAGAAGTATGAAATTTCATTTCAAAAAGTAACATAAAAATCTCTTCATAAATGTCGAAGTTTTACTCAGTCTCAGCCCACCAGCCGCACTGGGCTGCTATCTCTGGCAACTGTCTTCACCGGTATTGAATCTGGAGTTAAAAGGTTAAAGTTTTTGTATCTATAGGTATGACTATGTATAAAAATATCAGACCTCGCTTTTTTAAATTACGTATAACACTAGTGAATCTGTCACACATAATTTTTACTATGTGCGAAATGTTTGCCTTTACTAGTGTGTGGTTAAAATTTCAAAGAAATATCTCCATAAATAAGAAAGTTGGCATTGCGAAGTCACTGCGCATGCCCACACATAATTTTTACTATGTGCAAAATGTTTTACTAGAGCATCTGTCATTAAAATTTCAAAGAAATATCTCAAAATATAAGAAAATTGGCATTGCGCAGTCTGCGCAAAATATTACATAGTGTGTAAGTGTATGGAATGGATGTAAGTGTGTATGTAAGTTTTCTAATGTGTAGTATACGAAATATATACCGGTCATGTGACATAATTCGTCGATTTGTGCTTTCAGAATTTTTCGAAAAAAATTGTTATTCGTTTATTTTTATTCATAACTTCTTTATTTTTCATGATAGAAATGGCGTTAAACAACCTTTTTGTAGGTTTTTACCAGAGCTACAAGGCTATTTACATCAAATCCCTTTAAAACTCTTAGTTTTAATATAGAGTGAGCTTAAAGAGTTAAAATAAAGTAGTGCTCGCATATAAATACAAGTTTTTAACGACTATATCTCATTTAATTTTTGTTGTACAGAACATCCCCGGCGAGGAAAATGTTTGGAATTAAAGAAGCTACAATTGGATGTTCTAGCATTTTTTACGTATCTCCAATTGTTTTGTAGTTATTTTGAAGAGAACGTTATTCACAAAATTGCAAAAATTGGTTTTTCACTTTTAGCTTTAATTATTTGAAAATTAAGTCTTCTAAACTGGTCGCACTTCTAGAATGTATTAATAATACGTAATTAGAGAAAACTGGAAAAGGGGAAGGACTAATGTTAATGAGGGTGGTAATTAGGGGGTTGCTTGCGCTGATTTTTTCCCTGAAAAAAGTACGGATCTACCTTATTTTCATCATAACTCACTTAAATTTTATGCTAAAGTTGTTTTAAAAAAGAAGAATAGTATATTAAGATACAAGTGTATAATCAAGTCTTTAAAGCACGCGCAACGAGTTTAATGGCACGACGCAAAGCGGAGTGCTTTTAACGTTGCAAGTGCTTTAAAGACCAATTATACACGTGTATCTTATAGTATTTTTTATTATACCTGCAGTATAATTTAAAAATAGGAAATACAATTAAACCATATTGACGTTATATTCGAATACATGTCTAATTAAGTGGGCTGGGTGTTCGTAATTTCATGATTGCCATGGAAATATCACTTGACGTTTTCTTATAAAAGTCATCGTCTTTGTGAATAAAACGATTTCCGTTGAAAAAGATAATACACCGTGCATTAAATCGCTTGCTGTAAAAACTAAACAAACGTTGGTAGGTGTAAAATCAAAATCCAGTAAAGCCTATTGTAAAGAATATGAAAAGTTGTTTCTATGGATGTTACTTACGAATAAAGTCTTAGTGCTTGTTCACAATGGACATAAGCATAACAAAAACATAACAGATACATAATTCATAATGTTGAATAGTAGCAAACCAACGTATGTGTTCACAATGATTACATAATTTTTATTTTTTTGTAAATGTTTGCGTATGTTTTATGTCCTACCGAAACGGTACATAAAAAATACATAAAGTTGGGTCGGTTTCAACTTTACGTAGGTTTTATGAAAAATCTAGTGGAATTAGGTGTATTTCTGTTGGGTACAAAGACGCAGCTGTTGGTTTGACATTTCAGTTACTACGTCTAACGTCGATGACATCTCTTCTGCCAACATAATCTGGTTATTTTTAAATTGGTACATAGTTTTTGGCGCATTATTTCATAGTTTGGTGTGGTTTGGTCCTTAGTGTGTTGTTTTTTGATTATATCCAACACGACATGGAAAACGTATAGACGTCGAATTATTAATTAGTTTGGTGCGATTAAAACCCTAATTGTTTAATAAAGGGGACAAAAGATATAAGGTTAATAGGTGATCGAATAATCCTGGTGTATGAAAAAACCATATTCTTCATCATGCAGCTTCATTTCTAGACAAGCTTAAATTCTTAAATTCTCCCCTTTTCTCTCGGTCTCGATTTATAGGTCTGACCCACCAACGCCGTTTTTGTTTTGTAACAACTTTGTCTCTGTGTCTTCATAACAGTAAAAGCAATAAAACTGTTGAAATTTCCATCTCAGTGGCACACACATATACACCACAAATAATATTGTTATGTTCTTGACGTTTTGCCGAGTTTAAATTTTGGATTTGCGCCTACGCAGATAATTATAATCTTAGTGCTTGTTCACAATGGACATAAGCGTAACAAAAACATAACAGATGCATAATTCATAATGTTGAATAGTAGCAAACCAACGTAGGTGTTCACAATGATTACATAATTTTTATTTTTTTGTAAATGTTTGTGTATGTTTTATGTCCTACCGAAAGGGTACATAAAAAATACATAAAGTTGGGTCGGTTTCAACTTTACGTAGGTTTTATGAAAAATCTAGTGGAATTAGGTGTATTTCTGTTGGGTGCAAAGATGCAGCACTGCGCTGTTGGTTTGACATTTCAGTTACTACGTCTAACGTCGATGACATCTCTTCTGCCAACATAATCTGGTTATTTTTAAATTGGCACACAGTTTTTGGCGCATTATTTCATAGTTTGGTGTTGTTTGGTCCTTCGTGTGTTGTTCTTTGATTATATCCAACACGGCATGGAAAACATATAGACGTCGAATTACTGATTAGTTTGGTGCGATTAAAACCCTAATTGTTTAATAAAGGGGACAAAAGACCTATTAAGGTGATCGAATAATCCTGGTGTATGAAAAAAACCATTCTTCATCATGGAGCTTCATTTCTAGACACGCTTAAATTCTTAAATTCTCCCCTTTTCTCTCGGTCTCGATTTATAGGTCTGACCCACCAACGCCGTTTTTGTTTTGTAACAACTTTGTCTCTCTGTCTTATTGACAGTCAAAGCAATAAAACTGTTGAAATTTCCATCTCAGTGACACACACATATACACCACAAATAATATTGCTATGTTCTTGACGTTTTGCCGAGTTTAAATTTTGGATGTGCGCCTACGCAGATAATTATAATCTTACGGTCACTGTGAACACTTTCTCCACCTGCGTAAAATTATGTCTTATGTCAATATTATGTTTTATGTATCTGTTATGTTTTTGTAACGCTTATGTCCATTGTGAACAAGCACTTAAATGCATCCATAATGCTGGCAAATGTATTTAAATCTTCTATATTTTGGTTTCATTCAATACTTTAAAACAATGCTGCGATTAAAAAGTGGAACAGATTTGGAAGCATACCCTAAATTACGCGCGTTTGTGAAAGCTTCAACCAAAGGATAGATACAAAAGCCAAAGAAATGCTCTGCATTTACAGAAAGCGACCTAAGAGGAGTTTTTATTTCATCCAGATGACAGTTTCAAAAGTCATACTTGAAGTATCGTTACTTAGCAACTTTAAAGCACGTGTGTTTTAAAGGCCTTTTTTCGCACGCATTTGAGTGTTTAAAACGGGGATTGTGATTCAGGTATAATAAAATAGTACATTGAAATACAAGTGCAGAAACGGTATTATTGAAAAACGAGTATAAATGTAGGAACACGAGCGCCAGCGAGTGTTCCTATTATACGAGTTTTTCAATTACCGTTTCGGCATGCGTGTTTCATACTATTTTTTCTACGAAATAGTACGTCGGGTACATGGCTAGAATGGGGAAAATACTGCACTTTTTGATTGGAATATGCCACTTTCGGTGGTAATAGTTAATACCAAAAGGCAACTTTTGAGATAGGGAGCCACTCGAAAATCCGTGCAGGAAACCAAAATGGTGGCCGTCAAAATGGCGCCATTAGCCGCAATATATTTTTTTGTATCTCTGCTCCTAATAGTCCGATTTTAGTTTTCTTTTTTTTTTATTGAAAGCTCTTGTGACGAGAAAACTTTTTTGCTATATAACATTTATCTCTAAAACTTAAGGATTTAGCACAATTTTAAAATAGTATATTAAGATACAAGTGTATAGGTAATCAAGTCTTTAAAGCACGCGCAACGAGTTTAAGGGCACGACGCAAAGCGGAGTGCCTTTAACGTTGCAAGTGCTTTAAAGACCAATTATACACGTGTATCTTATAGTATTTTTTATTATACCTGCAGTATAATTTAAAAATAGGAAATACAATGAAATCATATTGACGTTATACTCGAATACATGTCTAATTAAGTGGGCTGGGTGTTCGTAATTTCACGATTGCCATGGAAATGTCACTTGACGTTTGCTTATAAAAATCATCGTCTTTGTGAATTAAACGATGAAAAAGATAATACCGCCCATTAAATCGTTGTAAAATCTAAACAAACGTTGGTAGGTGTAAAATCCAACTCCAGTAAAGCCTATTATAAAGAATATGAAAAGTTGTTTCCATGGATGAATAGGAAGTTACAAATACAGTCTTAAATGCATCCATAATGCTGGCATATATGAAGGAAATGTCAAAGGTATTTAAATCTTCTATATTTTGGTGCACTCATTCAAAACTTTAAAGCAATGCTGCGATTAAAAAGTGGAACAGATTTGGAAGCATACCCTAAATTACGCGCGTTTGTAAAAGCTTCAACCAAAGGATATGTACAAAAGCCAAAGAAATGTTCTGCATTTACAGAAAGCGACCTAAGAGGATTTTTTATTTCATCCAGATGACAGTTTCAAATTGAAGTATCGTTACTTAGCAACTTTAAAGCACGTGTGTTTTAAAGGCCCTTTTTCGCACGCATTTGAGTGTTTAAAACGGAGATTGTGATTCAGGTATAATAAAAAAGTGTTTTTTTTACGAGTTTGAATCACAAGTAAGCTCTTAATTGTGCAATATCCCGGTCTTTTCGACAAAAAAGGCCATCGTTTAGAAATTCAAACGATTCAACCACAAAACTCCTTGTATCTACCTTGCAAGTTCGGAAAATTTCAATCTCAAAAGTTGCCTTTTGGTATTAACTATTACCACAGAAAGTGGCATATTCCAATCAAAAAATGCAGTTTTTTTTGGCGTACCCAACGTACTAAAAGTGAAAAATTCTTCTCTAGAAATTAGAAATTTCAACTAGCCAAATAACGACAAAAAATCGTATAGTCTGATCGTAGTTGGATGTTTCAATTGTAAATGATCCAGTAATCCGATTGCCATGACAAAACATAATTGTTTGAAAAATCGTAAATTTAAATCAAACAATTTGTGGCGTAGTGAAGAAGTGTTAAGATAAATTTTGACGAAACTGAAGATGAAGAAGGTATGTGCACCCCGCCGGACGTTGCGGAAATGGCTAATGCGGTTTCGCATGAATTGCTACCCCAAAAGTGTAAGCAGCGTTTCGGAAAGGAGCGTTTTCATAAGAGAATAAATCGCTAAGTTTTTGAGAGAAGCGCCTAATGAAACATTTGTAATGATGAAGGTTTGTCAATTTCTTATTGTATTTTTAAATCATAAATAAGCATAATTTAATTACAGGTTGCTCTCGTCCTTGGAGTGGCTGGAGCTTGCCGTCGGAGCGAACGTTGTAAAATGACTGTAACGAATTTCACAGAACAAGATACAATTTTATTGATACTTAACGATTCCTGACTCCAAGAATCATGTCCCAAGAACGTTTTCTGTAGCAGAAGGCAAAGGAAATTCTACCATTGTCTGTCTTATATAACGAAACTGTGCGAATAAAGCAATACAATTATAAAGAGTTACTTCGCATATGTTTATTAGCGTGTAGAAAATGCGTGCAGAAAATATTTTTGCCGCACTAGTGTTTCAAAGACCTGTTTTCACAATCAATTTACCTACAAAAACAATCGTGTTTCTACACTTTCGTAGAAAAAGGTTTTTTTAAATACTTTAAAGAATATTCTACAAGTTTTTCTCGAAAAATGCATAGTTTTGCTGTTATTTGACTGTAAAACTCTCTTATTTAGTGTTTGACGAACAAGAGCTAACCTTTAACAAGCCAAAACTCAGTGCGTATTGGTCATACATCAATTATTAAAAAAACTATTTTCTTTGTTTTTTTAAAAGCTACGGTTTTGTTCTCCACGGTTTTTTTAAATAAAATATTCGAGTTTTTCGCGAATAACCAATTGAAAATATTGATCTTTCATATGAAAAACTCATACTTTCGGTCGCGAATAACTGGAGAAGTATTTTTATAAAAAACTGTATAGAACACTTTTTGCTTAGAATTAATTCTTCTATCTATTTATGTATAAAGATTACAATAAAAAAATTATCACCCCTGATGTGGGGTGGCAACCATCCCCAGGGGGAAAGCGCCGTTTGGCACGATATAGATTTTGCTCCTTAGGCTATTACCTACCTACTGTCAAAATTTCAATCGATTCATTTTGAAAAAATGCCAGGGCAAAACCTTCATTTCCTGGACTGGTTGATATTCGCTAAAATATGAATTGTACATAAACGACCTCGTAATTATTTATTCAATTTCAGGGTTCCAACGCACTTTGTTTTAATATTGGATGTTCACGGCATAACGGAATTAACTCCGACCAGTTATTCCTTAGATAAACCTCGTGGTAGTGTACAATCGAATCGAAGAACATCAATGGATGTGCGTAGCGTAAGCAGTGATTACTTCAGGCGAACGTCTTTAGCAAAACTATCAGCTCTCCCCTTAGAAGCTCCAATTACTAAGGTTGGTGCGCTAGTCGGAAACATAGAAAATAAGTTACACAACTCATTTTCAGGTGATAAGTCTTTTGTCTCAAGCTCAAGAACAGACTAATCCGAACGTTGTCAGCATCATTGACAAAGTGATCGAAATACTGAATAACACAGAACTATACTCGCCTCATCTGAAGGACGATTTAAGATTGAAATGTGACGAACCCGTAACTTCCGACCTCATTACTGCTCTTCTTATGGTTCGTTTTCCATCACAAGTAAATTATCGAAGCCAATATGTATTTTGTAGCAGCAGCCCCAGATACAGTTGGCCCCATCCTCCCGGCGGAGCAGTAATGATTCCACGGCGGTGCGAAATGTATCACGCGGCATATCTAAAGTTAGGGTAAGAAATTTGAGGGTGCCCCAACCTTTAAAAGTGGTCAACAGGTACCGGCCCAAATAAAAGATCTACTCGATACCTCGCTAACCTGGGAGTTCGACATATTTAGATTAGAGGAGCTGACCAACAAGAAGCCACTCATCCACCTCGGCATGAATCTATTTTTACACTTTGACGTTCCAGCCACTTTAAATTGCGACGAAAAGACCTTGCAAAATTGGCTGACGGTAATAGAGATGAATTATCACGTCGATAATTTTTACCACAACTCGACACATGCCGCAGACGTGATGCAGGTGAAAGCAGGCAACATTGTCATTTTTTTTCAAAAATGGCTTTCCAGGCGACCGCCGGCTTTCTGGAGAAAGATAGGCTAAAGGCGATTATGGATCCTCTAGATGAGGCATCGTCGCTTATAGCCGCCTGTTCACATGACGTCGACCACCCCGGAAAATCAAGTGCTTTCCTCAGTAACTGTGACAATCCATTAGCTATACTGTACAATGATGTAACCGTTCTCGAAAATCATCATGCGGCACTTACTTTTAAATTAACTTTAGGTTTGATTAGCTCCAAGTGGAAAGTGTCCATTACAATCTTCGTTTTCAGGTGATGATAGGATAAATATTTTTAAACATTTAGATAGGGAAACGTACAAAGTTGCACGCCATAACGTAATTGATATGATCTTAGCCACAGAGATGACGAAACATTTTGAACATTTAGCCAAATTTGTCAATGTGTTTTGTCAAAAAACCTCGCGGGTCGACGGTGAAGTAAGTATCGCACTGATGTGTTTCATTGCCCAATAGCGTTTATTTAGTCTTCAGATTATATACCAATTACGTTACCTGACAATATTACATTAGTTAAGAGAATGATGATTAAATGCGCCGACGTATCTAATCCCACGAGACCTTTAAGACTGTGTGTTGAATGGGCCCGACGAATTGCCGAAGAATATTTCGCACAAACTGATGAGGAAAAATCGAAAGGCTTGCCGGTCGTTATGCCCATGTTTGACAGAATAACATGCTCGATACCTAAATCTCAAATAGGTTTTGTAGATTATATTGTTCACGATATGTTCGAGGCGTGGGATGGTTAGTTGGTTTCGCGCAATTACAGTTGCAGTTTTTTTACTTTTTCAGCTTTCATCGACATGCCTGAATTGGTCACCTATATGAGACAGAACTACATTAGATGGAAGGAATTTGATGAAGAAGGCCATAACACGTCCTCAGATATTCGAAAACTACAAAACACAATATTAATGGCGCCCGCTATTATACCAAAAAGTTCAATAAAGAGAAATGACTGACAGTTGCGTTTTCGTAAGTATAGATAATTTTTCCAAAAATCCCCAATAAGAAGACTCAATTTAGGTCATAGCGTGGACGTAAGTGAACTACGAACGTTTCTAGTTAAAAAACTCTAAAAAAGTGTACTGAATGTATCGTGGCCCGTTAATATAATACCTACCATTGTTTAAAGTATTTTAACAATGATAATACCTACCTAGCTTTTAATACTTGTAATGTGAAATGTATTTTATTAACTGTATACAATTTATGTACCTTATTCTATTTAAATGTTAACAATACTGCATGCTGGACGTGCAAATCTTTTAATATAAATATTAAATTATTTGTTTTATTGTAACATACACCTTGTGCAATATACATGTCTGAATGTTTTGTAACCTGTATTCTTTTATTTCAATTTTATTTTAGGCCACTGGTCTCTACGGCGTTCTAACTTCCAGGTCTTTTCTATAACTATCTCTACTAGCTGTGAAAAGAACTCTAAAAAGGCTCTCAAATGTTCTACAAAAGCTCTGGAGCTAAATAGCGCCAAAAGGTTACAGAGGGCATGAACATAATTCGGTTATGACAATAAACCACTAAAGGCGACAAATTTACATTTCTAGCAGGCCGAATTGTTTTATGTGGTTCTTAGGGAATTGATATTTAACTTGTAAACAACTCGCTCGGATGGTCAGGTAAAAATCTTTCATTGTAGAGTAAGTAAGTAACTTAGTTAATAAAAAGGAGTGCATTTTAATTATATTCCGTGCGAACCCACTATGGGAATACTTCACCACAAGGTAAAATCTTTTCAATTAGCCTTAATTAATTGAATATAATATTTGCGAGTAGCCTTTACAATCATTATAGATGTTCTTGTGATACAATATGCGAACTGCTAACGTAATTTATATTAAATTTAACTGAAGGGGTTAATTATCTCCATTGCTTGCCTCTCATGTAATTAACCGTATTATTATTTGATAATCCACATAGTTTTTTTTAAATAATTTTGAACTGTATTAGGGCGCATTAGATCCCCTAATACCTCGAGTAGGTACTGTCATGTATCGCTACTTCATCAATAGACCGAAAATTAAGGGCTCGGTCAACGAAAAGAGGTGAACGAGCCCTCACCCCCAACTCCACTCTGCCCAGGAAACATAAAATGACATACAAAACTAATAAAATCGGCCCAAGACGCTTTCTAATTGGCGAGGAAGACACGCAGGCGTAGATGTGGCAATGTAATTAAAGAATAGTGTTTCAGTTTATTTTTTCGACATGTAATTTTTAGTTACTTAAAACAAGTTTAAGCTTACAACAGCAAGAGCTAATACAACACAACTTATACTAATATTCTTTGCTGTTCTTCAAAAATGCTCATATTACCAGCGTAATTAGTGAGCAATCAGTTCAGCTTTATGTTATAGCGTTAGGCTTTGATAATGGAATTTGGCAAGCTGAAATCCGTTTAAAATGATTGATATTTGAAGAATGCTGAGAGTAGTAGTATCACTTTTTGAAATTTCTCCTCGTCTCGCTGACTAATTTGTTATATTACGGTGTGCAGTAACGAAAAATTGAAGGACCGTACGGAAAATTACTGTTTTTTTGTTGTCGACAGTCCAAAAGAATTTTTCATGCTCTATAAGCTAAAACACTGACTACCCTTCGTACTCGTCATAAAAATCCCAGTAACTGTATGGGGGTTCGTCGTAACGTTTCCAGTCCTTGACATGTCTATTATACCAGTCACTATCACGCCATTCACGACTTCCAAATCCTCCCAAATCATATATTGAAACTAAATAAACAATTATACTTTCACTACTACGGATTCAAAAAGTAACTCACATGCAATCGAAATTGGATCAGAATCACTTTCTGAATTAAAAATGGGGTGCGCCGTCGTGAATTGTTTATTTAATGCCATAAGGATCGCGAAAGCTAGAAACTGAATCCAATTGAAAACGTGTGATAGCCTTCATAAATTATACCTTCGAATTCAGCATCTTGTAGGTACACCTGTAAGGTAACTAACAATGAAAGACCACTGCTAGAGTAATGTAAGTTCATACAGCTTGAAGGCTAAAAATTAACATAGATTTGTAAGATAAACAATATTAATGATGTATTTTGTGAAATTCGAATGTTATGGATATATCATTTGCATAGCGTTATTATTTTTACTATGGGTGATATGTGCTAGCATGCCGATGGCATACAATGGCCATAGTTGCATAGTTTCTAGAGGTAAGTAAGTATCTTCTGTTTAGGAAAACAATAATTACTTCACACAGCCACGCCTTCTAGTGTTGCTTATAATTTATTGATTTATCGAAGAAAAGGGGTGGATCTTGTACAGTTAAGAATGCATTTCATGAATACCTTATGCATAGTAGATGTGTATGTTAGACTAACTGGAACGCGTTGAGTTGAAATTAAATAGGCAACAAAACGAAATAGGTCCGCGACTGCATATAATAGCAACCTACGCTTTCGAGTTGTACAAAGAAACATTTTCGAAAATGAAAAAAGCTGAATGTTAAAAAATACTTTCGTCCATTCGTATGTAAGACTAACCGAATCTTCCACATCCTTAGACTCTTTCATTCCAAAGTGCCACTTTGGGGGATGATAGTGGATGCTATTGTAAGCATAAAGAGGTATGATAGACATCTCAAAAGGGTTGGTAGCTATTCAAAATGGTCCCCATTTCAAGATAGCGGATTTGCCAAGTACTAAAAGTCGGAAGTTTTTTATAGTTATATTGGTGCGATTTTGATAATTCCTTATGAAAGGTCACATCACACATTTTTCTATATGATAGTTGTTTTTATTTCAGAAAGCAAATGAGTAGGTACCTAACGAAAAACAATTGAATTTTTTTTAATGGCAGTGCACCTTTTCATTAGGTTCATTTGATAGAGATGTTTTTTATCTTTTCGATGATGTAATATGTTAGTATCCTAATACAAGAAAATTTTTCAAAAAAACTTGTTATAATCACATCATTGCATGCTATGAATAAACAGGATTCTACTCGTAAAATCCTGCCGTACAGGTACGTCGCGCGACTTGGTAGCAGCGGAGGTTGCGTATCACCGTATAGCTGTTATAAAAATTATACACGACCAGAAAAGAAAAAAAAGTGAAGTGATGACCCCCCTCAAACGAAATCGAGAAAAATTCTTGATAAAACCTGTTCAAATATATTAGATCGGAAAGATTCTCTTATAGTTTTACTGACTACAAAATTAACTGGCCTTCTGAGTTCTACTGGAGTTTCCGAAGTTAGCGAAAGTACGAAAGTGAATTTAAAGAGAGATTTGGAGAGAGAATTTGGTAAATCACTGCGCTTTTGCACTATTGATCGTAGAGTTTATATCACTCCTGATAATTTAACCTGCGAATTACCTACTTGCAAATCGCTGCGTTAAATTTCAATCACGATTAGAAAAATTGGAATCGTATGATGAAGATAGGGCTACCGCAACGAAGGCAGCGACGCAAATTCGTACAGGGATAAAAAATATGGACATTTGTCAAAAGTGGTCTCCACATCCAAACCACGGCGATTCAATCATTCCTAAAGAATTCAAATCATTTTTGAACGTGTTATTCAATACAGATGAGAAGTTATCCGAACATAATCCTCTCATTTGGTCACTCGGTCAGGGGTCGATTTTTGGCCGTACGTTTCCTTAAAACGTATACGTATTCGTAAAGAAACGTATATTTGCAATTTTTGACCATACGTTTATATTGCGTATACGTTCAATTGTGTTCGTTTTTCTGCGAGCGGGTAAATGGCGTTCGCAAACGCTCGCAACTGACGTTTTGTGGGTTATGTATTGGTTAGTGTTGAAGTTTTGACTCTTGAGACTTGAAAGGTATCTACTAACAACAATGGATGAAGCTGTGAATGTGTTTGTAATAGACAATTTAGAGAATGCCGAACGCAATTATCGCCCGAATAGGAACCGTGATCCTTGCAACCCCATAGAAGTCTTAAATGAAGCACAATTTATCAAAATGTATCAGCTACTTCTTTCCATGAGTCTTGCATTTTTTTGCACGTCAAAGTCGTAGTTTGTTTCCCTGCTAGTATAGCGGGGTGGTTTTTAGCAGACTCTACAAGCCACCTTTTTTGGTTTTGCGTGGTATTGCACCCTCCATTTGGCGTGTCCATCGTGTTTTGAGTATTCATGCTAATCAGTGCCTAAAATATTATTATTCTTTAATTTGAAATGACTGAGCAATATCTTCACCTCACCACCTAAGCTCAAACCCAAACGTCAAATAGTCCGCTTTAGTTCTAATCAATCAATAAAGGCGACGTTGTCATATGCACTGTACGTTTCGGTTCCAGGCAGTTACGAACAGCAGTCAAAAATTGGATTTGGAAAACGTATACGTTTTTAAGTCTTCGCATCTAAGCGTATACGAATAGATGCGACTGGTTTCAAAAATCGACCCCCAGGACCTAATTCAAGGTATCAGAGCACGGAAAATTACTGTACCTAAAGACGTACCTACTATTGTCTATGGCGGTAATAACACTAACAGGAAATGTGGAAATAATCGAAATAATGAATCGACTAGGACATGCCTGTAATTGTTCTAAGCTTATAGAAATTGGCTCAATGTTTGCAAAAGCTGAAAACTTTGGGTAAAGATGATGTGCCTTTACCATCATTTGTACAGCCTGGAGTTCCAACAGTCTTGGCGTATGATAACATTGACAGACTGGAAGAAACCTTATCAGGTTCTGGTACCTACTTCACATTGGATTAGTGGAAGAAGTTAAACCATTCTCTTCAGCAGCTGCTCTCCGCTCTGTTAAAACAAAAAAAAAGTATTGAGGCCTTTAATGATGACATACCACCGTATGTTACACGGCTAGAAAAAATCCTCCCGCTGGCTGTGACACTCCCCAAGAAAGACCTATGTTAGAAATCTGCGTTCAGAAGTGCGATGCTGAAAAATTGTGTGGGTGATAGGTCATATAATGCATTCGACTGGCCACAGAGTAAAATCGTGGACTGGTTTCAATATTTGTACGCCGGAAAATGTGAAAGTTAGAGCAGATATGATTGGTTACTTGCCCACTATCAACTTTCCGGCGACAAATATGGCCTCCGTTCAAGAAATCTTACGAAATTGTTTGTTGATAAGAAAGGATAAAATTATATTGTTGTGATGGATCGAGCTTTATTCTTGAAAGCTTGCGAAATTTTATGGTCTCTCCCACTAATATACGATTCAATCAACCCAATGATGGGGAACAATTTACTATCGATAATTGGAAAATGTTTTGGTGATGGTGGACTCCGGGATTTACCTGTAGAATCGGGCCTATTTCTGAAAGACCAAAGTACTTGAAGAGCGCCAGTATAATCGCGGTATTCGAAGCCAGTCATTTCGAAAAGTTTTCAAGAGTGGCTGAAAATGCAAGGTGAAGAGTTTTGATCGGAATTTGAAACAAGCAGCGAGGAAATATTTTTTGATAAATTCGAAATTATTGAAATTCAACTGGGATTGCTTCGAGTAAACAGTGAAGGAGATACGTGCACTGCCTCTAGAACATGCTTCCGTGGTGTTGTGCTCTCGATAAAATTAACTATGCTCGCTACCTTTCAATACCCTTCATTCAAATTGCAAATCTGGGGGGAAGTTGTTACGAATATCTCTTGAATGGTAGTTTCGCCGTTCAAATGTCAAACATCGATCCATTGGGTCGTATTCCTATCGATCAAGTTTTTGAAGGGACTCTGAATAACGATAGGTAACCAAACGGCAAAAGGTACGCATAATTTCAGTCTAAAAAGAGAGAGTGTATCCAAGTATTATTTGACGCCAGAATTTCGAGCAGCCGTAAACTCGTCTACGTGAATTATGAGCAATTACAACACCCAGACCTTTCTCCTAGACGAACGAAAAGGACACTGAATGTGTCAATAATTTAAATGAATTACTAGCGAATGGGCTGGACCAACTCATACGAACTGAACAGCCCTAATGATATTGTACATTTATCCACCGGAACTTCTGCTTCTAAGGATGCTACCAATGACCTTTTGATGGCAAAACAATGGGGTAAGGATGCATTTTCCGAATTTTGTAATCGCATTCAACAAGGTAGCTGAAAATCAGAAGATTGACATGTGGAAATTATTTACTTATGCTCTTGGACCAATTAATTGGGCAATTGCAAATATAGATGGTAGTCTGAAGAATAAGGCATTCGTTAGTGATTATCTTCAGAAAAAAATTTCTCCGAACGAACATTTTCCCCACTGGAATCCTGTGTGGTATGAGCGTGATTCAGAAATTACATGGAGAGAATTCGACTTTTGAGCCAATTTCAACAGAAATTTTTCATTGACAATAACTGTCCGCGAACCGTTTTTGATGTGTACGTTGAAAAATCCATCAAGGAAATGCAGAGAAAACGCCGGGGCGAAAGTGACGGAATACAATTTCAAAATATTAGAGGCGCTCATAAAATAGTAAATTGGCGTCGCTTGCTTAAAAGTTCCGATTTCAAAAACAATTTAACTAAATATCTCGTTGATAGTTGAAAAGAGGAAATTCCAAACTTTCTTTAGAAGCTCTTCCAAAGTTTTGTTTGTAACATATGGGCAACATTGCATGAACTTTTCATGGTGGATTTGAAGAAATACCAGTGTTGTACTCAACCTAGAGAGAGGCAGATAGAAGAATGATGCTCCACATAAAGCATGCCAGTAATACCTTTAAGGATTTAGTAGGTATGTATTGCTGATGATACAGATGTACTAATTCTGTGCATTACTTTTTTACCTTTTTTTAAACGTTCTAATATATGTATGAGATAGATCACCAAAATTATAGCTCCTGATGTGGCCTTCCATTTAGGAATAAAAAATATCAAAATCGCGCCAATACAACTAGAGATATTCGACTTTTAGTACTAGGCTAATCCGCCATCTTGAAATGACCGCCATTTTGAATAGACTCCCTTTTGAGATGTCTACCATACCTCTTTATGCTTACAACAACATCCACTATCACCCCTCAAAGTGGCAATTTGTCCGCCCAAAAGATACGTCATTTTTGGTCAGAGTTGGGCAAACTCCTCCATAAATAGGCTTGAAGCTCCAAACCCCAATCCCTGTTACACAGGGCTTGAAAGCCCAAAGCTGTTGTAATTGTTATTCCTTTTGGAGATAAAAGCTTTGACATACCCACTTCACCCAAAAAGGAATTAGACAAAAGCCCTTGAAGCTCTTTCGCTTTAAAAAGGGCTTGAAGTCCTTAAAAGGGCTTCAAGTCCTTTAATGGGGAACCAGGAGAACACATTAATAAATAATATAATACTTATTGATTTTTTTAATTATATTAACACAAACTGAAACATTTTAAAATCTATAGTCAATAGTTCTATATTGATAAAATGGTCATAATACTTATTACGAAATCTAAATAAGATATTAAGAATAATCCTTGTTGACTTTTAATAATACTAAACCTTCAAAATTCTTCTCGGTTAAGGCATGTCTTTTGGGTACGTTTATTATAGATGCGAAAGAAAATAAGTCTTTCTACCGGCGCACTGGAGGGTAACGCAGTGTTGTACCTACTTGATAAATAGTCTCTTAATGATTGGGTAATTATTTAAGCATTTTAAGTTTGTAAGTCATGTAATGCAAAACTGCCAATTCTACGTCGTTTCTTGCTTTTGATGTAGACGTAGACTCATAAAAGTTTTTGTCATTGTCATTTATATAGCACTGATTTTGGTCAGTTTCAAATTCAAAAAAAATGTCCTCCTCATTTTTTTTTCGAGGAGCATCAAATTCATTGTGAAAACAAGTTTCCTCGTTTTTAGTTCTAGGGCTGCATTGATTATAACTTTCTTGTAGATCTTCCTTTTCACTCTTTTTCAATTCATAAATTCCATAGCTCTTTTCAAAGCCTTCACTTAAAAAATGGTTTCAAGCCACGGATTTGAATTCCCGGAATGGGCTTCAAGCTCTTTTTGAAGCCACAAGCCCTCAAGCTCTGCCCATCTCTGGTTTTGGTATGGCCCACAGACTTCACAGTGTGGTTCAAACTCGTGCCTCACGCTTGGGATATCCGTAACGGTGGGTGATACGGTGGGTATGTTAAATGGAGGCGAATTTGCCCCTTTTTGTGACTAAAAACTGCATTTGCAATTATTGAAAAATCTTTCAAAATAATTGAGATATTACTGAAAAGTTAAAATGTCAAATTTCGTTTTCATTTTCCTTAGCTTAAACGGTCGGAAATGAACGGTTTCCGTTAGCACGTTCTATGGGCGCCTTTTTTCCGGGATTCTCAATCTGTGATCAGATTTTCAATAACAAACTAGATGTAGAACTGTAGAAGCTACATGCTACTGTTTTCTTATTTCGTACGGACGACATATTGGATTTGTACGGAATGAGATAGAGGACAAACAAAGAAAAATAATAACGTGTCGCACTCTATCATTTCACATAAATTTTCAAGAAAAATTTCAAAACCAATTGTTTTATATACATTAATTTCTCGACAAAACGTCCACGCGTAACCAGAGCTTGATGAATAAACATAACATGGCTATGATTTGACACGACATTATTTCTCTTTTTCTGTCCTGTATCTCATTCTGTAAAAATCCGATATGGCGTCCAAAAGAAAAAAGAAAGTCTGTAGCTTCTACATCTTTACATCTAATTGATCAGTTCACGTCTAATACTGAAAACTATCATATTCCGATACAGAGTCTTGATCTATGGATAAAAGGTGAAACGAACAAACAAACGGCCGAAATCTTGTGGAATAAACAAATAATGTACATGGTGTAATATACAACTGTGTATAAGAACAATGAGTGGTAGAATGGACCAATTCAAACATTGTTTTTAAATAATGTATAATACCATGACCCTTTACGCACTGTACACAATCTATGCTTTTGAAAGAGTTGGGTAGACGCTGCAAAGAACAATAATGATGCGATGAAATTAAAAGGACCGCGGATCTCATTTTTTAATGGAGATATGGCGATGTTCCATAATAATATAATTATATTCTACAGGAAATTATAGTGAAAGAGGAACAATAATAAAACAAGGATTAAGTACGTAAACTCATTTTTCTAACACTTACTTGACTAGTAGACACTAGACTACTGACACACGCATAGTTAAATATACAAAAAGACTAGAGCTGATAGCGTGATAATCAAGACGTTCCTATAATAACTAGAGTTTACAGAAGGTGCCTTCGCTACGGGACTTTCGTGCGCAGTTGGAGCTGATGTACTAGAAAGGACGTCGTCAGTCTTTGCGGGGCTTGACTGTTCAGGTCTTGTAGTAGTGCATGGAAGTCCAGTCATTCCCGGTGCACCTTAAAGTTAGAAGATATGATTCCCCACATTGAAATTGCACTACTAGATATGTACATACCTGGAATTCCCATCGGTCCAGGTATTCCTGGCTGGCCTCTCTCTCCCTTTATCCCTATTAAACCTACCCTACCGGGTGGGCCAACCGGTCCCCTTTGGACACAATTATCGTTTACTTTATTGCAAAATAGTTCTATATCTTCAATCTACAAGTAAACATTAACGAAACTGACTCACTAATATTCACTGGTGATAAACTATTCACCCGGTTACAGTTTATTTCTGTAACGGGTATTAATTGTTGTAAAAGCAAAAACTTACTTCGTATTCATTTTCGGAATCTTCTGAATCATCGCCGCTACCCTCAGCCTCACGTTTCGATCGATGCAATAATTCCCCATCACCAACACTTTCGTAATTCTCAATCACTTTCAAAATATCTCTTTTACTGATTTCGAGATTATTTTCAACAGTGCGTATCACATCACGTCTCAATATTTTGTATGAATATAATCCAATAAAGATCTGTGATAGTAATATTATCACCAATAGCAACACTATATAGAAACTGTAATTATTTGAGTCGGTCTTAACTTCTGCACCCATGGTGACGAAGGCCTCCGACAGTTGTTCACTGTACGATTAATAGATATGGGAATGGTAATACTGCTCCAGTTTTTTCTCGTGTGTTTTTTAGTTAAGTGAACCTTAGCTCTGGAATGTTATCATACTGAGATATGGAGGGGTCAGATGCTGAGGCACGGTTGACCACACTAATTTGACGTAATGTACACAAACAACGCGTTTAATCACAGCAGAAATAAACTTTAAATTTAAACATGTTTTAATAAAAATTCAAAGTAGGTACATGCAAATCGCGATGCGTCGCTTGCTTACTTTCCTGGTGGTCCCATTAATCCTGGTGCTCCCGGTAGTCCTCTCTCTCCCTGGTCTCCTGGCATACCATAATTACACATTGCATTTAACTCATTAATTTATATTTTACTCTTACCTTTTTGGCCTTGCGGCCCGGGATATCCCGGATATCCTGGCTGACCTTTTTGACCGGGCAAACCAGGCATTCCTGGAAAGCCCGGCGGGCCTCTAATTGGACAGCTTTGTTCAATTGT
This sequence comes from Photinus pyralis, assembly GCF_008802855.1. Taxonomy (NCBI): domain Eukaryota; kingdom Metazoa; phylum Arthropoda; class Insecta; order Coleoptera; family Lampyridae; genus Photinus; species Photinus pyralis. The sequence continues at coordinate 15,513,498 of NW_022170249.1, read as the reverse complement.
CTTACAAATTTGCGCGATATCACCCTGCAACAGTATATTAACCGAGTTTTGAAAAAGGATTGACGACTTTAGTGAAACTTACATCGTCGCCTCTCTTTCGCCGGTCCAAAATGTCTGTCCCATAGAATCTTTGCTTATCCACATCTTTGATTTCAATCTCTTTAATATCTCTCAGAAGTTTATTATATTCAAGATCGATTTGTCTATGAATGTCATTCTCGATTTCCGTTTTTAACAAGCGATATGAATAAATTGCAACGGCAACTTGCACCAGTATCAGTGAACCCAACAGTAGCGCCACCTTTATTACCGTTTTTGGCGTGATTGGTTTTTCATCTTCAACGTCTAACATCTTTCCAACTTTTAAATTTATCAGCCACAACAGTGTTCACATAAATGAACAAATTGAGTAGCTTATAACTGTTGATATATTGAGATTAGATCAGTGTCCAGACCTATGACCTTTAGTTTCTTAAAATGACATTATCTGCCTTCGTGTCATTGTAAAGTAATTCAAGATAAATATATTTAAGTACATTTTTATTCTCTACGCCAATTATGTATTTTACTCGGTAATTAGTTTCGGTATTTTGATAAACTACATCTTACGTGAGCAACTAGAGGTTTCTGAAAGCGATATTAACAAATAAATAAACTATACTTAGCAATCACGTTATTGTTTTTCGAAGAATTCCCCTTTTGACGTCAAGACACTTTTGCATTCCACCACCACCACCCCAATCCTCTCTTTTGGTAAAGAGTCAGAAAGTTAGGGCGATAGTTGGTAGAAAACAGTTTATTTTGTTGGAGACCTTTAATTGCAATACCATGAAAGATAAAATTAATTTCTACCCCCTCCTTCCTCCTCCCGGCCACCTACTGATTTCAGTTTCATTTAGATTTCCACGAGGTTTATTATTATTATTAGACATTATTTCTTGTATCACTCGTGTGTGTTTAGTTTATTTATTAAGGCAACTAACTAAATTTCATTTCAGTGAGACGTTTCATTAGAATAACATGAACAAGTGTTCACCCCCCCCCATCATTTTCAAAAATTTTATTTGGTATCGTTAAAGGCATGCGTATGTATAATGCAAGTCGACCGAGAAAACATTTTCTTATAGATTTTGGCCTGTAGAATCCATAACTTCAAACAGTTTGAACATTGGGCTATTAAATCAAAAGTTATAGCCTATTGAATTATTCGAAATTGGTTTTTTGCCTTAGATTCAGATTCAGATCGACAAAATACGAGACCTTTTAGATTCTACGAATCAAAAGTGTTTTCCCGAACAATTTCTGAGTGGTCGATTTTCGGTGAAGATGCAGGCAAATACTTAACAAAAAGTTGCTTAAATTATATTTAATATGTTTTTATAAAAATTCAAAGTAGGTAGGTGCAATGCACATGCAAAAAATGATGCGTCGCTTGCTTACTTTCCTGGTGCTCCAGGTCGTCCCATCAACCCCGCTAGTCCCTCCATTCCGGGGTCCCCTGGCATACATTGCGTTTAACTCATCAATTTATATTTGGTCTTACCTTTGTCGCCTTTAAGACCCTCCACTCCGGGATATCCCCTGTCACCTTTCTGACCAGGCAAACCATTCAATCCTGGAAAGCCCGGTAGACCACTAAGTGGACAGTGTTGCTCAATTGTCTTACAAATTTGCGCGGTATCACCCTGCTACATTAATTATTAACCGAGTTTTGAAGAAGGATTGACGATTTTAGTGAAACTTACATCGTCGCCTCTCTTTCGCCGGTCCAAAATGTCTGGGCGATCAAATCTTCGCTTATCCACATCTTTGAATTCAATCTCTCTAACATCTCTCAGCAGATCACTACGTACAAGATCGATTTGTTTGTGAATGTCATTCTCGATTTCCGTTTTTAACAAGCGATATGAATAAATTGCAACGGCAACTTGCACTAGTATCATCAGTGAACCCAACAGTAGCGCCACCTTTATTACCGTTTTTGGCGTGATTGGTTTTTCATCTTCAACGTCTAACATCTTTCCAACTTTTAAATTTATCAGCCACAACAGTGTTCACATAAATGAACAAATTGAGTAGCTTATAACTGTTGATATATTGAGATTCGATCAGTGTCCAGACCTATGACCTTTAGTTTCTTAAAATGACATTATCTGCCTTCGTGTCATTGTAAAGTAATTCAAGATAAATATATTTAAGTACATTTTTATTCTCTACGCCAATTATGTATTTTACTCGGTAATTAGTTTCGGTATTTTGATAAACTCCATCTTACGTGAGCAACTAAAGAGGTTTCTGAAAGCGATATTAACAAATAAATAAACTATACTTAGCAATCACTTTATTGTTTTTCGAAGAATTCCCCTTTTGACGAGACGTCAAGACACTTTTGCATTCCACCACCACCAACACCCCAATCCCCTCTTTTGGTAAGGAGTCAGAAAGTTAGGGCGGTAGTTGCTAGAAAACAGTTCTTTTTGTTGAGACCTTTAATTGCAGTACCATGAAAGATAAAGTTAATTTGTACCCCCTCCCTCCTCCCACCGGTCACCAACTGATCTCAGAAGTAGTCGCGCAGAAAAGTTATTGTTTGTACAAACTAATTCATTTCAGTTTCATTTAGATTTCCACGAGGTTTATTATTAGACATTATTTCTGGTATCACTCGTGTATGTTTAGTTTATTTATTTAGGCAACTAACTAAATTTCATTTCAGTGAGACCTTTCATTAAGAATAACATGAACAAGTGTTCACCCCCCCCCCCCCCCCCCATCATTTTCAAAAATTTTACTTGGTATCGTTAAAGGCATGCGCATGCAAGTCGACCGAGAAAACATTTTTTTATAGATTTTGGACTGTAGAGAATCCATAACTTCAAACAGTTTGAACGTTGGGCTATTAGATCAAAAGTTATAGCCTATTGAATGATTCGAAATTGGTTTTTTGCTTTAGATTCAGAGGTCCAATCGACAAAATACGAGACGTTTTGGATTCTACGAATCAAAAGTGTTTTCCCGAACAATTTCTGAGTGGTCGATTTTCGGTGAAGATGCAGGCAAATACATAACAACACGTTGCTTAAATTATATTTAATATGTTTTTATAAAAATTCAAAGTAGGTAGGTGTAATCCACATGCAAAAAATGATGCGTCGCTTGCTTACTTTCCTGGTGCTCCAGGTCGTCCCATCAATCCCGGTAGTTCCTCCATTCCGGGGTCCCCTGGCATACATTGCGTTTAACTCATCAATTTATATTTGGTCTTACCTTTGTCGCCTTTAAGACCCTCCACTCCGGGATATCCCCTGTCACCTTTCTGACCAGGCAAACCATTCAATCCTGGAAAGCCCGGTAGACCACTAAGTGGACAGTGTTGCTCAATTGTCTTACAAATTTGCGCGGTATCACCCTGCTACATTAATTATTAACCGAGTTTTGAAGAAGGATTGACGATTTTAGTTAAACTTACATCGTCGCCTCTCTTTCGCCGGTCCAAAATGTCTGGGCGATCAAATCTTCGCTTATCCACATCTTTGAATTCAATCTCTCTAACATCTCTCAGCAGATCACTACGTACAAGATCGATTTGTCTGTGAATGTCATTCTTGATTTCCGTTTTTAACAAGCGATATGAATAAATTGCAACGGCAACTTGCACTAGTATCATCAGTGAACCCAACAGTAGCGCCGCCTTTATTACCGTTTTTGGCGTTATTGGTTTTTCATCTTTAACTTCCAACATCTTTCCAACTTTTAAATTTTTCAGCCACAGCAGTGTTCTCATAAATGAACAAATGGAGTAGCTTTATAACAGTTGCTAAATTGATTAGATTAGATTAGAGACCATTCTCCAGACCTATGACCTTTATTTTCTTAAAATTACATTATCTGTCTTCGTGTCAATGTATTCCCTCGAACCAATTTCCAAAATATTTTTTCCATTCTGAAACGCATAGGTACTCGTACTTCAAAAACTACAGTAGTACAATAATGTTCCGCTCGATTTACAAGCTCAAATCTCAAAATCGGCGGGAATAGAAATTTTGGGTACTTATCAACTGATACCTAACTTGTTGTACTAACAAATGCCGCAATGTGTAAATACCAAAGATGTACCCTTGTAGTGTAACTTATGGTTAACAACAAACAAAACTTAAACTAATTGCTATTAGCCTTTCTACCAGTAGTTAGCAGCTTTGTTCGTCAGTTTTGTTACAATTCATATAAACAAATTGGATGCAGAACTGTGATTTATAAATGGGTTTTCACTTAACTTGCTATTACAAATCTAGTGCAACGGAATGCACCTTAGACTAATTCATTTCGGTGAGACCTTT
>NW_022170249.1:15506934-15509061 GCF_008802855.1 Photinus pyralis | reverse complement strand
ATGTCAACTGAATTGTCAAGATCCTCAAATTGCGTCTGTGTAAAAACGGCACCGTATAAGCCAATCACAATGCAGATTTTTCGCGGGAGCTATTTAAATCACTCCTCTTAGTTTAAAAACGTCAAATTTCCCTAAAGTTCTTGTGAGTAGGTAAGGTACTTCTCTAGTTCCTAAATTTTCTTCAGATTCCCCTCAAACCTCCATCAATGTCTTGTTAAAAGTGTTTCCAATTTGGTGTCAATATCCTGTCAAATCTTTCACAAGTTTCTATAAAATTATTATGTTCACTTTGTTTTTTTAGGCTACCTTCATATTCCAATCACATTCTCGTATTACCCTCAAGTTCGTCTCAGATTTTCCTCAAGTTCTCTTCCATTTTCCCTCAGGTTCCCCCACAATTCCCCTACATTTCCCTAAGTTCAACTGAAATTTCTCTCATCTTTAATTGAAGGTATAACAAACAGGGTGCTGCCATTTGAATCCCCAAGACCAGAATCTCTTACCATCTCTACGACTCAAACGCGAATCCCTTATTTCGTGCAAAGCTCATCCCCTCTGTCTACACTAAGTTGACTTAAAACACCTATTTCATTGTGGAATAGTAATGGCGAAGATACTGTGTTAATTTTCATTGGTTCGCCAACTGTAAGGCTGTCTACAGAAAACGCTGATTTAACAGAATTTACTTATCTTTTCCCAAGGAAGGTTAATTTGCAGTGTAAGAAAAATAACCTTATATGACCTCTTTTTATCGTGTAAAACGAAACAATTTTCCGTCAAATACGATTTAAAACAAAGTCGTGACTCATAGCTATGATACATATGACAAATAAAGCTCGCTGAACTACAATCGACAAAATAAAAGCTGGACTTGACATCATGAATGTTGGTTTGGTTGAATGTTACTGAAACCTTGACTTCTTTTAAATCTAGAAACTTTTTGTTCCGCATATATTAATGAAAAAGATCGCAAAAATGTGCGTAAAATCACTGCTCTCGTTACAGACATCATACATCCACAACTATCACAGAATATAAGACAAAAAATACAATGGTTAGACAAACAACTACACGGTAGACACCCACACACGACAAACTAAACACATCAGTACACAACAAAGTTACAAATGGCTGTGGAACGTAACATACAACACGAGATACAACAAGAAACAGAAGGTTTTCTTATTGCAATTCAGGGCCAAGTTATAGCAACACACAATACAGCACACATTTTTTCAGGATACTGGGTATGCCCTTCTGTAAACACATGAGTGGTTTTATAGTATCTTTTCAGTTCCTGGAATTTTACTCATTTGCTGTGAATTGTCAAATTCGATACGGACATTGTGTGAAATTTCAAATCCTCTAGATAAATTATGAACAGTGGTATAAGTGGATTTTCTTCTACGTGCGGTAAACACGGCAAGGTCTTTTCTGGGGTAATGTTTATTAACAATTCACCCACCAAGATGAAATTTTTCTTAATGCTGTTGTGAATTGTGGCAATAAACGGAATCTGGATATTTATCAGCCAATATTGACATACACATCTCTAACATTTCCATTTCTTTCTTCTTTTGTGTACATTTTATTAAGAACATAATCAATAATCATATTTTAATAAATAATATTCAGATGTTGACGTTTATTCAAAGAATATTACTCTTTGGTTTATTGAGAAGCATTGGAAAAAGATGAAAAGTAGGTAAGATAGGGGTTGCATATGCATTATTTGACTTCTATATTTAAAAATTGAGCATAGGAGATTTGTGTGTTCAGAGTTAAAATTTACGCTCTGTATACCTGGAACTGTTTCGCACACCAATTATATTATTAACGTGATTTGAAGTTCCTTTTTGAGTAGCGAAAACCTAAAGAACCCTCAAACGCTTGTCCTTTATTCCTTTATAATCCAGTAACACTTGAAAAGTTTTCCATACAGGAATCGTGATAGATGTTTACAAAGTGCCTAGTTCGTAAGTAATTGAATTTGTAAAGAGGGAAGCGATTTAAATTGGAATAAAAGTGTTTTTGAAGAAAGATTTATTCGCTAAATGAGTAAATTCCTACTCGTACCGTAGCATTTATTACGTTCCTTGTTTCATTACTGTGTTTATAATTAGGATA